>NC_056737.1:109892258-109917258 GCF_019279795.1 Protopterus annectens
TCATTAGCGGACTGGAGTTCCACTGTGGCGACCCTTAACTGGGAAAAGCCGAAAGAAGAACATATATATATATATATATATATATATATATATATATATATATATACGTAAAAGCCTTGACCTTCTTATTGTTGGGGCATCTTTTCTGCAGATGATTTATTGTTTAATCATATTAACACACCATCTAAGAACATTATGTTCCCCCAACAGCTTGGTGTCCTTGAAATTTGTTGTGGTTTTCTTATAAAAAGCTAAACATTAATTAAAACAAAATGTAGGTAATGTTTTTTGTTTCTGCTTAGAACCTAACAATTTCTTTACTTCTTTAAATTGCAGGATCTTTCTAGGCAGACTGTTATTTGGGGAGACTATTTTAAAAACTTGAGTTTCTGGTTTGAACCTTTCTTTACAGTCACACAGTGTATTAAGTGGATGATACAACCATTTCTTGGTCAGCTTAAATTGTGTATTAAATGTATGGGTTTATCAGACATGATATAGGGTCACAATTGAGAAACATTGTATTACCCAGATTACTGTATGGTTTACCTGTTTGAACAGTTGGCTTCTGTACAATTATTGTGTGTTCAAACAACACATAATGTTTGTAGGTGTATACATCCATCAACTCACACACAGCAACATTCCCTGTCTTTGCAAAATACCTAATAAAGCACATTGGCTTGAAAGTGCTTCGGTATGTTTCTGCATTTAATTAAAATATTTGAGCTTGTGCTTTTGGTCTTCTTTCAAACTAATTTTATGCATTTTGGTGTTATTGAACATAGGGTAAGCCACGGTGGTACAGCGGTAGTGTTGTTGCTTCATAGCAAGAGGTTCTCCTGTTTGATTCATGGCTGGAGCGCCTTCTGTGTGGAGTCTGCATGTCCTCCCTGTGGTCGAGTGGCCTCCGAAAGACATGCGTAAATGGGTGTGCCTTCACTAAAAGTTGGGTGTCGGGCTGGCAACACGGCACCATAAAAATCAACTGCCAATCATTAGCGGACTGGAGTTCCGCTGTGGTGACCCCTAACCGGGAAAAGCCGAAAAGACAAAGGCAGAAGCAGGTCACGATTGCAACACAAAAAGAGCTCAGCACTTACTCTAATCCCTTTAAAACTCCTAGGAGAAGAACATCACCTTTTCTCACAGATTACTCACAGATTACATTACTGACAGATTACTCACAGATTACCTTACTCACAGATTACCATGCTCACAGAGTAGCTTACTCATAGATTACTCACAGATTGCATATTTTCCCATCATTTTTCATCCAAAGACACCAGTGACAGAACTACAATCCTGCAAAAAATCCCCTCCTCCCTACAATCTGGCAGTAAGGCCTTTTCTAAAGCCTGTCCTTTTCTCTAGGATAAACTGTCCCAAAGACCCGAACAACATACATAAGCATGACAAATCAAAAAAAAAAAAAAAAACATATAAGTCACTCAAACAGCATTGCTAAGTAGGTTCATAATTAAGTACTAGGCAATTGATCTGCAGACCATTTTAAATCTACCCTAAAAAACCCTATTCAAAATTTCCCTCCAGTATCAGCAAGGGCACAACAAGATAGACAGTGATAGAATCTGAGGCAGCCCTTCCAGTTATCTAGGTTTACCATGAAGGTGGCAAGGGTTTTACTCTGCTTGATATGTAGTGGAATTTTGTTCTAGAGGTGATGGATACATTAGGATATAAATCTATCACACTAACATGCCTTACTTATCTGCTGATGAATATTTAGTTACTGAGTATTTGATGTACTATTAGTTCTGTGAAGGAATAGGAGATCAAATAAGGTCGGATCTTTCATGGCACAAAAGGCTAGAGATAGGTCTCCATGGAGGAGTCTGTAAGAGACAGAGTACCAAGAAAGGCTGCCAGTCTGTATTGATAATCAAAATTTTTGAGTCCACTGATCTTTTTAGTTATGAATCTCTCAGGTATCTCATTGTGTAATACACTTAGATAAATACATAGCAAAAAAGTGAGTTATATTCAATAATGGGTCTTTTAAAATATGAGTAAAGGGGGAAATAAGATGACTTTGGTTCTATTGGAGATGTTTTTGGAAATTAGATGGACCATATAAAAAGCTTTCCAAATTACTGTGGAAACATGATGGGCAAATTGTAAGGAATTATCAGCAAGAGTACCCACATCCCTTACAGCAGTATCTGATTGGATGGGTGCATCTCCTATATAAAAAGTGAAACTGTTTTCTTTACCAAAATGAACTATGCTACATAGGTTCATAGGTTCATAGGTTGGTACTAGGCTATCAGTCCTAGGGCCTATTACAAGCCTAGCCATAACAATTCCCTGGATATTTCTTCCTACAATATTTACTTCCCTGGACCCCTGTCTAGCAGGGTGACTGATGTGATCCCCGGGGTGAATTTCCTATCTCCCATCCAATCATCAAGGTTCCTTTTGAAGAGGGCCAAGGAGGCGCTCTGCTTGACATGTATGGGCAGTCTATTCCAGAGTATGGGGAGTCTCTGTGTCAGGAACTTATCTCTCCAGCATGTTTTGTTCATTGTGATGACAAGCCTTAGATCCCTGGAGCATGTGGCACTGAGGGATTGGGATTTCTTTAAGTGGAGCATGTCCAACAGCTCAGGGTTTGACATGGCCTTGTATGTTAATCAGAGATCGTCTCTGAGTAGACGATATGCCACAGAGTATAGTTGGAGTTTTTTTAGACGGTCAACATAGGGCATCTGCTTTAAGCCTGTGATTCTTTTAGTGAAGTATTTCTGTGGCTTTTCCAGCTGTTGCAGATGTCAGGTCTTGTGAGGTACATACCTAATGGGGCGTTGTAATCTATAATGGGTCTAATAAGAGATGAGTACAGTGGGACAATGACCTCCTTTTTCCTGGATGAAAAGCCCTTAGTGATGAGGTGTGCCACATAGAAGGATTTTGTGACTGTTGTGGCAAAGTGGTTATCGAAGGTGAGACCACTGTCCACCTGTGTCCCTAAGTCTCTCATCACACTTTCGGTGTTTAGTGTACTGCCACCTATGTGGTAATTCATGAGTACATGGTTTTTCCCACAGGGGATAACTATGCACATTTCTTGGCATTAAGCTTGAGCTCATGGCTCTGGCACCAAGCATCTGTTCCTATAAGGCCCTTTTGTAGAATATCCACCTCATTTTTTATATTTCATTCGAGACCATTGTCCTTGCACCAATTTTTAACATGGTCTGTGCTATGTTGCAACAATTGTGAGTCAGTTGAAGATCAAATAATAACAATCATTTTACAGTCATCTGCAAACTTAGTTAACCAAAGGCCAGAAGTGTTGGCCTGAAGATCTGAGAACTAAATACCAAATAGGAGAGGTCTCAAAACTGAGCCCTGTGGTACAACACTGCTAACTGCTTTGAGTTCAGAAGAGGCACCTGCTACTCTAACCGCATGCTTCTATTAGACAACCAGTTAGCTATCCATCGCACAATATAGGTTCATAGTTCATAAGTAAGTACTAGGCTAGCTGCCCTTGTGGGCCATTTTAAGCCTAGCTTATTTCCCTTTTTATTCTCAAAATAACCTATCCTATTTTGTTAGAGATCGACCTTTCCCATTCTATGGCTGATAATTAAACATCACTCCTAATGAGAATAACTGGGATTATACCATAGATAATCTGAGGGATCCATGCATGTATAAATCATTTAGGAGCTACCTCTGTCCATTAGTAGTACAGGTGGCAGTCCTGGAGTAAATTTTCTGTTTCCCATCCATAGATCTAAGTTGCACTTGAAAATGGACAGGGATGAACTTGGTTTATGTGGATGTCTGTTCCATATAAGTATTTATATTCAGATTTACAAGTCTGTCAATAATGTTTGTAAGAGGAATAGTTTCAAAGGCTTTGGCAAGGTGTATATATGCTGTATGCACTGCATAGCGACTATCTACTGCTTGGTTACTTTTTCAAAGTTATTAATGAGGTTAAAGAGGCAGGACCTTCCTTTGATAAAGCCAAATTGATGAGAGTCCAGGGCTGAGAAATTTTCAATGTCCAGACTAATGAAGCCTGAGATAATGTGCTCCATAGCTTTACTGAGACTAAAGTTTCTATAGTTAACAGGGTGCATGGTTGGGCCACCCTTGTGTAATGGCATTACAATAGCATTTTTCCAGGATTCAGGAATGTTATTAGTGAAGAGGCGTAGATTAAAGAGTTTAAGTAGGGTTCAAAAAGGCCATATTTGACACTGATAGTCTGGTATGTTGTCAGGGCCCATGGATGAAGTATTCTTAGTTTTTGAAAGGCCTAAGAAGACTTATTCCATAGTAATTAAAGGTGGTGGCTGGGATTGTGGAACCTATGGGGTATCTATAACTGTGGGTGGAATAACATTTTCACTAAATTTGTTAGCTAGGATATTAACTATTTCCTGTGGGCCAGAGAGTGTAGCATTATTGTGGACTGGCTTCAAACACTCTTGAGTGTTAGTTCTTAAAGAAAGATTTGCAGTTATATTTGATTTTTGTGGCTATTTTAAGCTTGCACTCAGCTTTGAGTTTCTTAATGATCACCTTAAGCTCTTTGTTAGTTTGCATATGTGTTCTCTTAAGGTAGGTAGAGTGAGACCTCTTATAAGCATCAAGTAGTTTCTTTCTCTTGTTATTTAATTTATTTATACAGATGTTCTTCCACAGGGGGTTGTTTTCAAACTTCTCATTATAGTTGGTGAGGATGGAGACTACCTTATCAATTCAACTATTTAAGTGTGAGTATAAGTCAGAGCCATAGGTAGCAATGTGGCATGGCTGGCCACCCAGCTGTATGAACACTGGGTTTAGATGATTGTTACTGCTGACATAACACCCTGACCCAATGTGCAAAAGTAGGAAAAAGGAATTGTGGCTGGATGGATAGTAGAGCAAACCTCTCAACTGTACAAAGTATGAATGTGATGTCTTATTGTACTTGTGTAAATTGTTTTCTTTACTGCTATCAGTCCTGAGTTATGGCTAAACATTTTATGAGGGAAAGGGCAAAATTTGAGGTGAAAACAGGGATTTATTGCAAAATTCTGTACAGTTTATTTACTTATTTATTGATTGCTATTTGTATATTAGGCAAGTGAGCTGGTCTATTGACTCTTCAACATAAAAACAGTTTAGATTTGTAGATTCATAGATATTCCAAGACCAACAAATATTTTTTTAAGACCAAAAAATCTTATGATCATTCACACCTTATCAGTACCCTCCCTCAGTCAGCACATCCTTTCTCCAGGAGGGCCATACCAATTAAAATTTGTAGATATATATCCAGTTATTAGTTAATGTTTTAGGTAAGATAGTGACTTGCACTGCTTAACATGTAAGGGAACTTTATTCCAAAGATTTGGAGGTGCTGCTTTATAAGCAGGCCTCTCTGCATCTGTTGGTGAAGATTAGGGCCCCTGGTTCTAGTATTGATGGAGATACTGGACAGGTGGAGAAACAGGTGGTCCAGGACAACTAAGCCTCTAATGGTGCAGTAACTAAGACAGATCTCCCCTCAAAGTCTATAAGGCATGAGAGCTTGGTAGCTCAGGGACTTTAAGCATGTGATATTTTTTGGTTGGGAGCCTTTGGGGTCTCTCTAATTGTTTGATATGATCAATGAGATACTCTCCAAAGGGGGTATTGTACTCAGTAATTGTCCTGTTCAATGCTGAGTATAAGGGAGTGATTACTTCTTTAGACTGTGATGATATTCCTTTGGCAATTAGTTGGGTTAAATAACATTTCCTGACGATTGTTGTTACATGATGGTCAAAGAGAGGGAGCTTTCAGCCCAAGTAGCTAGGTCCCTGCCAAAGTTTTTATTTTTAGTGATGTGTTGGCTATACAGTATGACGAGGATAGGAGCTGTCTACCAAAAGTGATACTACACTTTTTAGCACTTAGTTTGACCTCATTTTTAATACACCATGGGCTTACTAGGTAGAGCTCATTCAGAAGAGTTTGGGTGCCCTGCTGTGTCTTAGCAAAAATCTTCTATTTGCAGTCACCTGCAAACTTTGTTAGCCAAAGGTCTTAGATTTCCACTTGGATATCTCACTTGTACATCTGAGAAGTTAATTCCAAAAAGCAGATGTCCGAACACTGTGCCCTGAAGACACCACTGGTCGCACTCATAATTACTGGTCAAAAATCATAACTAACTAAAAAAATTCAGTATTATTTTTTCTTTTAGTAAAGAAATAAATTGTGCCCAAGGCTTTGTGATCAAAGTTGACAAAAAAAGTAGTTCCCCATAAACTGAGAAGATGATTGCTTGGAAAAATACATGAATTATATCTTAAAATAGTGACTGCACCCCTGTCAAAAGAGAAAAAAAAGATAGTCACCTTCTGGGTGTCCCGCTGATGCTCGATTGGGATAGAAGTGAATAAATAAATGGCCTCAGTCATTTATTTGAAGATGCTGTTGTCACACATCATATGGCTTGCTCCTTCACCCCATCCCCAAAAGAGCTACCTTTTTGTTTACATCTGACAACCAGAATATAGTAACATATTTTAACTTGTTGATCGCACATGTATATTCACAATATGCCGCCTTACCCCTACCTCCCAAAATTAGCCACATGTATAAACTTCTGATATGTGCCTTTCAGAAAAAAGAAAAAATGTCACGACCATGTATTTCAGCCTGTTGCTCCTAGACAGTACACTGCCCCTACACAAGTTATAATGATGTTTATTGCATATCTTTGTGGTACGACTGTGTGAAAAGTTAAAGAAATAATGTTCACTCTTTCCTCAGTCTCAGAAAGTTACAGTGACCTTCAGTGTGCAACTATGAGTTTTGATTACAATAATTTAATAAATAATAGTTCCCAGCCCCCACCACCCCCCATACAGAAGCTATTGCAGTCTTCTGTGCACACCTCTGAGTAGGGCCAGTTGTAGAACAGGTGCTTCCATAGCAGAAGCCCTCAATAAGCATGTGTCAAACTACACTTCTCAAACCTGAGTTGTGGATGCTGCCAGAATCTAGATGATCTGTGATGCATTTTATGTCATATTTTTGACAGATAATGACTTGTAGTGTATGGATCACTATGATTATGCTCTAAATTTGTGGAAAAGGTATGCTTATTAAGCACCATTTTGAAACTGGAAAGGTTCGTACCTCTTACTACTGTTCTAGTCACACACTAGAGTATTACAGCAATCAGTGGTCACCACAAAAGAGCAATGGGAAGCTGTTAAACACTTCATTTTGATGTTTTTTCTTTTAAATCTTAACCTAAGTATCACTTTTGTCTCCACCCAAACCTTCATCAGCTTTTTGCATCCCTGTCTGTCAGGTTTGCAAAAGAAAAGTAAGTCTATAAAAGTAGTAAGGAATGACAGAGAGAGAGAGTGAGAGCAACATGCCATAAAAAGAGCCGAACAATTCTGCTTTAATACAACAAACTTTTCAGCATAGTGTGACCGAAGGACAAACAAGCATGGAACCTGAAGTTAAAGAAATAATAACAGCATATAGTATATACCTCAGGTGTTGCCATGGAGTCTAACCAAAAAACAAAACAAAACAAATAACTCCTCAACTATGTCTCATTTAAATTCTTCTCTGAAAGGCCTACAGGTATCAATGTGTAAACTACACATTTCTAAGTGTCTGAAGCTTTACTGGAAGTGGTTTTGAAGAATCACAGGAACCTAGAAAAGCAAATGAAAGAACTGCATCTGCAAATAAAAGGAATGCATCAGCGAATGAGAGAAATGTAATTGCAAATAAAAGAAGTCTTACAAAGCAAATGAGATGGAAATTAAAGTTAAAAAATAGGAACAGAAGTTGACACCTTTCATTCATGAAATTAATGCTATTTAGATGGAGAAAGAGATTGACTAAACCAGTGAAGCAGAAAGAAGTCATAAAGGAAGAGAATTGAAAACAGGTTTCTCACTCACAGGAGTTATGTGGAAATGCCACCAAAGGAAAGTGCTGTTAATATAAATTTATATGAGGAAATAAACATCTCTGGAGTACATAAAGGAGAAAAAGGAAAACTGCAAATATTTAGCAAACATGTAAAATGAAAAAATAAGAGCAGGATGTTAAAAATGCAGTCTCTGGCCCTGTGCATATGGAGGAGGTTTCCTACCAAAACATGGTTATGCCCAGTCTTTGTAAAGTCAAGGAAATCCATATGGTCATACAAGGAGAACTATAGATGCAGTTAAGTTGTCATTTGATGGACTAACAAAACACCACCATCTAAGTACTCTGAGAAGCAATTCTGATGTTTTCTTTTGGTGTATAACTGAGAAAAGGTCATGTCCAGATGCCAAAGGAGAATCTACAAGCCTGAGGTGACCAAAGTGGTATGTCTGTTCTCAGGTTGATCATTTTGCAAGTAATTGGCCCCATGCAGATTTCTTTAAACAAAGAAATATTTGGAAGGAGGACACCCATTGGGTGTACTTCAGTTGGTTGACAGACAAAATTGTTGAAACTGACATGGCTGAGACCACATAATTGAAAATTTAGTTCATCAACTGTTTTGCCTGAGATTGTGGTACAGTGAGGAATAGGAATTGTGCCCTGTGATGCCCGTGCACTGGCCCAGTAATCAAGGAACCTCAATCCTCACCACTAACACCAGTGAGGGGCATCCACATTGGTAAGGATAACAAATACACACATAGTAAAGTACAATTTCCCTTAAGAGCACACAGAGATCACAGTCAGTCTGCGGCTGGTTTCTCCCTTTCTCTCCAGATCCCCAGTAAGACTCCTCACTGGTATAGCTATATGGTCTAGATCTCAGCCTAGTGGTCAAGCTAAAACCTCCAGCACCCTCTCTTTCCATCCAGTGCTTCACATCCCTGACCATGTAGCTGACACACACTTTAAGATTTGATTTAGATACAAACACACAGACACTCCTGGGGAAGGCTGGTACATGTTATCCAGCTGTGCCCCTGTTCTGCCAGGCTATAAGGTAGTGACCTCTGCCACCAACCACTAATATCAGCTACTATAAGGCCCTTCCCAAAGGGTGATCAATCTCACTGTGCAATATTACTGTTACCCAAATAGTAAGTGTGAGCCAGGGCTAAAGCTGTTGGAGTGGCTTAGACAGTATCATTATATACATGCAATGTACTCTAGAGCTTAAATTATCTCTACACAAAATGGCCACAGTTGAAAAGTTTAAAAATATTTAATAATAAATAATAAAAACACAAGACAATACTTCTTACTACACAGTGCTAGTCAAGAGTTCAGACATCACAGGACAATGCTTAAAATAATACTGTAGAATAGTTCTGACATAAATATAGAAAACAGCTGGACTAAACTTACTATTTTCTATCTTTTTCTAAGAGCAATCACAGTTCTAAATGAACTTACATATAGAGCAAAAGCAGAGTACTGGTGAGTTGTTGTCAGCTTTAGACAAAATCCAAAATGCTCTCTCTTTCTCTCTCTCTCTCTGAGACAGTCTTTTTAAATTGATAATACATCACTGCTAACTCATTTTAGATTACATAATTTTTCTCTGGTTCCCAGGCTAACAGAAACTCAGAGTTTAACATAGCTTTGATCTTGCACCTGGTCAGGAAACCACAGCAATTAAATACATTATATATGTAAAATCTAGAAATAAACTCTGGTCGCAAAACAATAGAAGGAATCCGCTGGTCCAGACATCGCTGCACCGAGTTTGGGATCAAACAGTCATGCAATGCTTGACTTATCTGCTTTCTTCCAGCAGAGTGCACTGTTGTTACATTTTTGACGTTCAACATCTAACACAATTTTGTCACATTTAAGAGAACAAGCCTATGGCTTATATTAATATTTACAAATGACAGAATTATCTACAAAATTCTATCTAGTAGGCTGGCAGCCTTCACATATCTTCACATGCCCTTTTCTCCACCATAGTGTGATCTTGGAGTTGGTACATATAATTAGTAGTGGGTGTGTGGGGAAGCAGGGGGTCTTGGATTGTTCAAGTTGATGAATTGAATTGTCGAACATGTGGTCTCAACCATGTCAGTTTCAACAAGGTAATCTGTTGAACAACTGAACTAAATACCACGCATCTGCCACTGAGCTCGCAGGCCATCTGACATATGTATCAACTTGCCAGTATCACTCACTCACCCTCCTCTCACTCCCCAGGTTAGAGCTGGAAGTGGGTGCAGTATGTGACAGAGGGTCTGCTAAATAACCAGAGTGGAGGAAGTGAGGCTAATGATCCTTTAAAAGTCATGAGAAGAAGCTATTCTGCTGCTACTTAAGATCAGTTATTTTTTAATTATGGACTCCATCTGTTGCAGTGTTAAATTAACAGTGGATGTTTTATTTGTAGGTGCCCGTTTATTATGTGAAGCACAAAACTACGAATTGATAAAGCAGGTGAACATGAAGTAGTGAAATTTCAGTGAGATTTGTTGACTGGAAAATTGTAAAGTCCATAATGGTGAAATTAAGTGATTTTTTACTCAAAAAATGCTGATTACTAAGACTCATTTATCAACATAGAAGGGAAAGTAATGTTGAGAGGTGGGAGAAGAAGGGAATGATGTATAAAGGGAAGAAGTAGGTCAGAATGTCATTCTTTTCTAGAAACAATCACTAAAGTTTTCAAGTTTTACTACAATGGATACCTTTGGTGATGGGGAAGCAAAATATTGAATGCAAAAGTGCAACACGATTTGTTTTATGATAATAAACCCAAAAAGATAGAAACTCATTCTAAACCCAGCCATCCTCTCTGTGCAGCAGTGTGTCTACAAATGCACTACATGAGGAGATGAGAAATCATTGAAAGTAAAGTCTCGGAGTCATAAGACAATCTGCTACACAGGATGTTAATAATCTTGTCCTCCTTCTTCTCAAATGTAGCACATTGCAATGAAGTTAGAAATTTGCTTTCTTACAAGTATGCATCAGATAAGGTAACAGGATTCAGGATTCCAGTTGTCAAAGGAAAATTATACTTTAAAAATGATCAAAACATGGTAGGTTCAGGTTAAGGCACTTTAATCTTGCAGCAAGGAGACAAAAACGTGCTAATACAGAGTTTGTCTAACCAGAAATAGGAAATACTTTCATTTTTATACATTCTCAAATTAATCCTGTCCTACCATGCTGACGTAACAGATTACCACCTTTTTCATCATCATCTGCTGACCATCTTTCCCATGAATTTCTGCTGATTTAACAATTTTTATGTGAAACTTCCTGAGGAAAACAACATGGCCTTGGTTACTCTCAGTTAGATACATGTTATGTTACATTCAAGATACTACGGCTAAATCAAGCACAATGCTAGCAGTTCATTTCTCTAATAATCCTTTGTCTACCTTATCTCTAAATTACTACAGCTGCAGAGGTTCCCATCCTCTGGACAAAGCTGTTTGTCTAGAATCATTACATTTATAACATAAGGCATTGTTCATTCATTTACTTTTGACCTAGCAGATAAACACCTGCTTCTCAAGTACATTTCCACAAGGCATAAACAAGAATATTGCTGTGCTAGCAGTTACTAGGTCAGAGGGCAACTTGCAAGTTTCAGAAAGCATACTGCAATTTTCAAAAAGCATCTTTTTCAGTCTCATATGAAACTCAATTTGTATAAAACACAGTGCATGAAAAATAGAATGTAAAGCGTATTAAAATACTTGATTATTAATTTGGCATTAAGCATACACACATTAATATATATTTTTCTAACATTTCCCTCCTGTTAATACTTTTTATTCTATTTTCAAAAAAGAATAAACAGCTTGCTTCTTTTCCTAACCTCTTACATTCAGGATTTGCAGTTAAGAAAGTCATTCAGTTTAAACTTTTATGAAAGTGTTTCGCATTCTAGCAGCTCTTCAATTTCAGTACTTTGAGACATAGTTTCAGATACGGATATATCTATGAGTTCTTTAATTAATCTCTTCATGCTGGGGAATTCCACAACAAATACAAACTCCTATTAGGAGTAATCCTACCCCAATAGCAATCAATATGTTCATAAAAATGGAGCCCCACCCCCCCAAAGGCATTCTGGAAAAAGTCTGTCAAAGGGTTTGGGCCTGGCTTGGTCATGGCCGACACTTGCTGAATCACCTCGAGATGATTGTTAATCTCATGCTGATGGTCAGGGATAAACGCACAGCATTCTTCTTTGATTAAAGCGCAAGTTCCGCCTCTCGCCACTAGGGTGAAGTCAAGAGCCATTCGGTTCTGGAGCACTACAGTTCTCATGGCATTCAGTTCATCAGTTATCAGTTCAAGAGCAGAAAAAGTCGCGTTACTCATTATTTCGAGAAGTTTGGACAGTTTTCGCAGCTCCCATATTGATTTAACTCTGCCATACATAGGTGATATACCTGCCCAGGATATAACAGCATCACTCAAGTCCATGTGCACAAGTTTGGTTCCCACATCACGATGGTCTTTCCAGCCTGCTTCAATTCATACCACTGGATTCTCAGGTTTCTTAACAGTCTTTTTGGTTACGTCTCGTGTATTTCGAATGCTTCCCTGAGGCAAAGCTGCAGTGTGTCGGATGGCCGGGACCAGGTACCCCAAAAAGCAACTGCCAGACCAATTCTCAGGTAACTATTTATATGCTTTTTTACCATGCACAAAATAACAGTCTTCTACCTTAGTTATTACTTTGTTACGAAATGACTGCCCTGCATGAAACATTTTCCTATCTATTACAGATAACTGTTTGAAAAGTACAGGATTGCGTTGTACCTGATCAAGAGTCTTATGCAAAGATTTCAAAAATGAGTCATAATCTGTACTACAAGATCCACTCAAATCATTTGGTTTTCTATAACATTTATACTGTACTGTAACATTGCACTTGCTCCATCCCACTTGGATGGTATCATTCTTATAGAAACATACAATTCCTTTTTGTGTCACAGGCAAATACAGCGCTACTTTATCTTGTGCTTTAATAGCAACTGTGTCAAAAACCAGATTTTCCCAGGTCTCATTGGCCCTTAGGGGGATATCAGTCATTAATAAACCCCCCTATGCTGTTGGTATGGCCGTACAGACCCAGCAGTTCGAAACATTAAAAGTCTCTGCGTACACACATGTAATTTCCTGATAAGTGTTAAAGTTCGGATGCCAGTCTATGTTTGGTTCATTACGTCTAATCAGTTCAACCTTTGTGGCAGGAAAAAGGAGTGGCCACAACAAAAAGAACAGTGTGATTAATATTGCAATAAAAACGATCATACAAGTTTTCTGAGGTTGCTCAATGTCTCTACTCACGCTGTACCTGGCCATTTTGTTCTTGTTGTGCAACAGTAACAAAGTTTTTGTCCAGTTCAAAGTTTTTAACCAGTTTACAGTGCGTCAAATGAATCCAGGAAGCTCGCTCTGCGATCTTGACTGCAGTGGGTGTCGACAGTAGTACTTGGCACGGATCTTCCCACTTCAGAGAACTCCAATTCTTTTGCTTCACAACCTTCACCCAGACCCATGTGCCTGGGGCTACTGGTGCTTCCGATTTCAGTTGCTCTTTATCTGAAACAGAATTTAACTGCAAAAGTTTATTATTCAAAAATCGCCTCATATACCCTGCCAGTGAACTGTCAGCCTCCTGCTCTGTAGACATGAGAGGTTTCCACTGAGGTGTATAATATGCCCTCCCAAACAAAGTTTCAAAAGGAGTTAATCCCTTCGCATTTGGAACAGTACTCATACTCAACAGTGCTAAAGGCAAACAGTGCACCCAGTTTTTCTGTGTCTCTGCTATCAACTTCCTAAGTTTGTTCTTCAATACCCCATTATGCCTCTCTACTAGCCCTGCAGATTGGGGGTGATAAGCGCAGTGGTTCTTTAACGATATCCCAAAATAGCGACTAAGTTGCTGAATCATTTGGTTCACAAAATGTGTCCCGTTATCACTATAAATCTTTTCCGGTATACCAAATCTGGGTATGATTTCTTTAACAAGGATCTTTGCAACAGTAGCTGTATCTGGATTTTTAGTTGGAAACGCTTCTACCCATTTGAAAAACATGTCTATAATAACAAGGCAATACTTCTTATTTTCACATTTATTCAATTCTATGAAATCCATACAAATAGTATGGAATGGATATGGTGGTGTAGGAAAATTCCCTTGCTTAGGCTTCAACGCCCCTTGTGCATGATGCTTGTGACAAACATGGCATGCTGCACAAAAATTTTTTGTATAATTGGTAAATCCATAGGTTGTAAATACTCGATTCACTAACTGTACCACCCCCCCTGTTGAGACATGGCTCTACCCATGGCTCAACAACGCTGCATATCTTAACAAATTAGATGGCAAAATCGGTTTCTTTTCCTTGGAGATGTACAGTCCCTTTTCGATGATTGCTCCTCGTTTTATCAACTTCTGTTTTTCAATATTTGTAGTAAGTGTCTGCATTGTTTTTAACATTTCTAAATCTAAGGTCTCAGAGGGTTGTAATTCTTCACTCAAAAGAGAAGTTTCTGTGGCTGAGGCTGCCTGCTTTGCAGCTGTATCAGCCCATGCATTACCTTTTGAAATCCTGTCCTGTTGTTTCGTATGAGCTACGCATTTGCAAATAGCTACTTTTGTAGGTAACTGAACTGAATCTAGCAAGTCTAAAATAAGTTGCGTATGATTGATCAGTTTACCAGTAGATGTTATCATTCCTCTATTTTTCCACTGTTGCACAAAAACATGTACAGTAGAAAAAGCATATTGACTGTCAGTATAAATGTTCACTTTCTTACCTTTTGCTAAGGTACATGCCCTTGTTAGGGCAATCAATTCTGCCGCTTGTGCAGATAAGTTGTGTGGTAAAGATTTTGCTTCTAAAGTTTCAGTATCAGAAACGACTGCATACTCCACTAGGTTCTGTCCTGTATGACCCTTCCTGCACGAGTCGTCCACATAGTATGTCACCTCGGCATCATCCAAGGGAACATCCGTAAGGTCTTGTCTAGGTAATATCTTTTGCTCAATCTCCTGCAGGCAGCAGTGTGGTTTGCCATCTGCAGGGGTTGGAAGCAAAGTTGACGGATTCAAAGTTGTGCATCGTTCAATTGTCATATGAGGTTGGCTCAACAGTATGGTCATACAGGAAAGATGCCTAGCTGGAGAAAGATATGCTACTTTTTCTTGCAGTAAAATAATTGCGACTGCATGAGGCACTCTCAATGTGAGAGGGTGGAATAGCACTACTGAGGCTGAAGCCTGCACTGCCATTGCAGCTGCAACTACTGCTTGTACACAGTGGGGCAGGGATCGCACCACTGGGTCTAACTGTGATGAATAGTAAGCTATGGGGCGTTGTTTGTCCCCATGTTGCTGTGTCAATAATGATGTCATATAACCTTGCTTACAATCTACAGTTTGAATAAACTGCTTGTGATAGTTTGGTAATCCTAGAACTAAGGTTGATGCTATCAGTTGTTTCAGCTTACAGAAAGTTGCTTCTACTTCAGGTGTCCATTGTAATCAATCCTGTGCTGCCATCATTTTTCTAAATATTAAATCGGCCAGTGGAGCAGATTCCAAAGCATAGTTCGGTATCCAACTCCGACAGAAATTAGTAGTTCCCAGGAAGGACATAATTTCCTTCTTGGTAGTTGGTCTAGGTGCTTGTAAAATTGCTGTTTTTCTGTCTTCATCTAATATTCTACCTTCTTTGGATATTACATATCCCAAGTACTTAACTTGTTTTCTCCAAAGCTGTAGCTTGTCTTTGTTTACTTTGTGACCTTGAGTAGCTAAAAATTGTAATAAAGCTATTGTGTCCTCTTTGCATTCTTGCTGGGTGGGGGCTGCCAGCAGAATGTCGTCTACATAAAGTAAAATCTGACTACCTTTCAGTGGGATAAATCCCGCCAGGTTGCTTGCCATTTCCTGTGCAAATATTGATGGACTTTCACAATATCCCTGTGGTAATCTTGTATATGTGTACCACTTTCCCTGAAATGTAGATGCAAACCAATATTGGCTGTCAGGGTGTATCGGTATCGAGAAAAATGCAATACTAATGTCTACCACTGAGAAATATTTTTGCTCTGGCTTTAAGTCATTCAGTAAGGTGTGTGGATCTGGCACCGTTGGTGCCCTGGGTATAACTGCATTATTTACAGCTTGTAAGTCCTGGACCATATGCCATTCCCCGTTTGCTTTCCTGACAGGAAATAAAGGTGTATTACATGGTGAATCAGGGGATTCTATTAAGACTCCTTCCTTAAGTACGGCTGCTATAATAGGTTTGATTCCTACTTCTGCATCCTTTCTCAAGGGATACTGTCTTTTCTGGGGTCTAAATGCTGACTTTGGCGTTATGGTAACTGGTCCTGCTGTTTGCATAAGTCCTACATCTGATTTCCCTGCTGACCAGAGAATATCTGGTATGTCTTGCAAGGCTTTTTCCTCTTCTTCCAATAAGAGTAATACTCAACTATTCTCACTAGCCTGTGAGTGTACAGCTGGGTGTGTCTGTGTAATCCAATTTAATTTCTGTTTCTGTACTCCTTGTTTGGAGAGCTCTAATTCCCTCTGCTTTTCCCACCTTGTGGCTTTTTCACCTAAGTCTGCCCATTTCAAAGTTTTATTCTTAGTTAAACTAACATGTGGCAGTCGATTAGATTTGTAAAGTGCTAAAAATTCCTGGGGCAATGAACAGCTTGCTACACTGTTCCCCTCTGCATCCCAGTACAAATTTCGCAATACTAGCCTGTTTGCATGGTTCTGAAACAATTCTTGTTCATAATCTTTATCAGGTCCTGGTCTACTACAGTAATATAGAGTACAATGCAACAAATGCTGTTTGTCAATGTCGAGGGAGGGGGACTTGCTGATGGCTACGTTCATCAGTTCTTCGGTTACTGCCCCTGGACCAGTCGTAACTAAGTCCTGTCTGTACCAATAATATGTTTCACCCTCTGGTCGCACTACAAAAGTATCCATTTGTTGCGGTGCTTCCATACCCTGCATGGTTGGAACTACGGCTATGCCAAATATCTGCATCAAATCTCTACCCAAAAGATTTACTGGGCATTTTGTAGAAACTACAATTTTACTTTTCTGGGTCATTCCTGAAAGGGGTCTGTTATTGTTATGTCATGGGAGAGTGGCTCCCGATACAGCTGCCCATTGGCTGCTTTCACTAGTATATAATCTGGTGATTCTGTATCTTCCGGTAACTTAGAAGGGTGTATCAGGGTCCGTGAAGCCCCTGAGTTACACAAAAATGTAACTTCCCTTTCCTCTACCAGAAGCGTCACTTCCGGTGTCGTGTCTGCTAAGTAAAGCTCTAAGCTCAAAAGAGCTAGGTCTAAAATTTCATCTTCTTCTATGTCTGTGAATTCATATACATCCTCTACCCCTTGTGTCACATCCTCTACTCCTGCTATCATATTTCCACTTACCTTTCCCTGCTTACTCTCTTCCGATGATTCCTGACTATCATATAGTCATTCCTCATCTTCCTTATTTTCTGTAGTCGCCTTCTTGTTTAGCCTGAAATCCCTCGCTAAATGTCCTTTTTCTCTGCACTTAAAACATTCACCCTTTTTCTTTCTTTCCTCGAAATCTTCTGATCGTTTGTCAGATTGTTTGTTTCCCTGGGTATTTTTCTTACCCTTTTTCCCAGTTTGTACTACAAACACTTCTGACCCATCTTCTGCTGAAAATACTTGAGTTTTCTTTTTCTTTTTACTATTAAAATGTCTTTCTGCATGTCTAGCATATTCAAGTAATGGCTGTAGTCTACTTGTTCGATGATCTACCATATGCTTCGTAATAAAGCTACTAATGAGAGTTATACTACCCTTCAAGAATGCATTCTTTAACTGTTGTTCATATGAGGAATCTTGTGTCTGATTTTCTGGTATCTGCATTCCGCAGTGATTATTAAAACACTCTAACAGTCTAGCATAATATCTATCAACTGTTTCACCTTCCTGTTGAATGCATTGATTAATGCAAGTCCAATCAGCCCTAGGCTTCCACTTTTCAGCGATTCGGTCTGTCAGACCTTTTACTCTGCCATCCAGTTATGCATTAGTATGTGGGAGTGGTCTAAGTTGTGCGTCACGAGGATTCCAGTCGCCACTGATCATGTGCCAATCTGGACCCACAATTTGTCTAACTACTTTTTCTACTTCCTCTTCATTTAAATGGTAACTTAATCTCATACCCTGTAAATCTTCTAAAAATTTTCTAAAATTCACTTTTGGGTGGGGAATACCTTCTGTGGCTTTCCAGATATCTTCTGGTGTCCACGGTCTATAAACTAAAAGAGTCGGATCCTGTCCTGCCTGTCCTGCCTGAGGATTCGGTACTTCTATGAGCGGACATATCTCTTCTTCACTCATAGCCTATGATTTTCTATTTAATTCATTTAATTCAATCTCCCTCCTCAAGTCACATGTTCGAGACCTGGTCTCGATAGGATCCCTGACAAACGGTTGTGCTTTTGCAGGGACAGCTGGATATAGCAGAGGTGGATCAGCTCATCCACTCGCTTCATATTCTGGTAACGGAAGTGGAGGGGGTGAAGGAGGGGCTGTTGCTATTACCAAGTTATTGTCTTCTTTGTCCAAGAACATTGTCTTTGAATTTTTAATTCTCTGCTCCCTGCAATTTGCTTCCTCAAGCCACCTATGCGCCTGAGGGACTCCTAATTGTCTTTGCTTTTTTAGTTGACCTTTCGCGTCTATTTTTGACTGTTTTACAAGTTTCATAAGTGCAAGTTTATCTAAATTACCCTCGAATTTATACTTATCAACCCATTTGGTGTAGTACTTAACATTATCGGCACGCTGTAATTGCATATACTTCGCGTCTTCAGTTAGGGGCATTTCCCGGGAACTTTTTGTGCACTGATTTCCCATTGCTGTCTTAGCTAAGCTGTAAATTGTTACGTAACCCTTTCTATCAAGTGGTACCACAAATCTATACCTTTTCACAGTTTATCTAGAATAACTGCCTACCTATTCTGTTTCCGTGATCTATGACAAAAAACAGTAACCCCTTTTTCTGTCCCTGATCTGCACATGCAAATCTACCTGACAAAAAAAACAGCTCTGTACTTAGTCCCTGATCTTAAAACAGAAATAAGGTAATTCCTCCTTACCTGACCCTCCGTGAGTTGATCCACCGGATCGTTGACTCGTCCTCCAATCCCAGATCAGAAACAGTGGCTGGCCTCTTTTAAACGACAATTCAGTCGGAGGTCTTTCAAAACAGAAGAGCTGATTTGGCCTCTTCTCTGTACAGATGCATGCCACCGGGCCCAATTCTGACCTAGGCCTAGAGCGAGAGGTACGTTCCGGTCTGAAGGACCAATCTGTCAAAGGAAAATTATACTTTAAAAATTATCAAAACACGGTAGGTTCAGGTTAAGGCACTTTAATCTTGCAGCAAGGAGACAAAAACGTGCTAATACAGAGTTTGTCTAACCAGAAACAGGAAATACCAGATTACCACCTTTTTCATCATCATCTGCTGACCATCTTTCCCATGAATTTCTGCTGATTTAACAATTTTTATGTGAAACTTCCTGAGGAAAACAACATGGCCTTGGTTACTCTCACTTAGATACATGTTATGTTACATTCAAGATACTATGGCTAAATCAAGCACAATGCTAGCAGTTCATTTCTCTAATAATCCTTTGTCTACTTTATCTCTAAATTACTACAGCTGCAGAGGTTCTCATCCTCTGGACAAAGCTGTTTGTCTAGAATCATTACATTTATAACATAAGGCATTGTTCATTCATTTACTTCTGACCTAGCAGATAAACACCTGCTTCTCAAGTACATTTCCACAAGGCATAAACAAGAATATTGCTGTGCTAGCAGTTACTAGGTCAGAGAGCAACTTGCAAGTTTCAGAAAGCATACTGCAGTTTTCAAAAAGCATCTTTTTCAGTCTCATATGAAACTCAATTTGTATAAAACACAGTGCATGAAAAATAGAATGAAAAGCATATTAAAATACTTGATTATTAATTTGGCATTAAGCATACACACATTAATACATATTTTTCTAACACCAGTACATTTTGTGATCAGGGAATTCCAGCACTTATCTCCTCAGTCCACTTAAACTCTGGGCCAAAAGTTACTTTTTTCTCTTCTGTAATTGCATTCCTTAATGTCTAGTCCTTCCATAATGTAGATTCCTTTTACGGTAATGCTGTAGCTCAGAACTCCCAACCAGAAGTTATGCACTGAGCTTGTCAACGGTTGCTGTATCTTAGTGTGAGTCAGGAATATCACTGCCACCAGGCCACTATACTTAAGTGCAAACCTACAGTCAGAGTCTTAGAGGATTCTAGGTCTATTCTTTTGAGTTTGCCACTGTAGATCAGAGTGTGTATGTTCCTTTAAGAGCTATTCCAGTCAGTGAGCACTTGCATATAAGTACTGAGCATATAGAAGCAAGAGAGCTATTTTGTACTGAGCAGTCAAGGTATAAGCATGCATATGTGTAGTAGTCAGTCAGTTAGTTAGTTCATTTAGTTTAATGTTACTGCTCTCCATCCTGATGTGTTTGTGTATAATAAACTTCTTAAATGAACACCCAGCCTCATTGTCTTTTTATACACAACATGAGTGACATTGCCTCAGAATGGGATCCAGAGTAAAACTTCTTCTTCAAGACCATGAGGCAGGCAGTTACAGTTGGAGGAATATACAGGAGTAGATCATCTCTGCTCAAATGTCTCGCAAACAGGTCAGAAAGACAAATTCAGGTATTAAAACTCATTTAAATGATATTTTACTCAATGAATATAAAAAGAAGCATTAAAACTGTTCAAAATGACTTTCTAATTAAGGAAAATGTTTGAAGCTGCGACATATTGATAAAATACGCAATATGCTTACAAAATGGCTTGAAAGAACCTCTGAATGTCATAAAATGTAGAAAAAAGGGAAAACAACCATATTTTTCACTATGTACTTCTTTTTCATATTAACTAAAGCTATTTGAGATATCTGAAGTGTGCAAGGTGTTCACAAGTTTGTGTAGTATTACAGTACAGTTATTTCACAGAAAACAGTCATTTCAAAGAGTTTATGGTACAGTTCAATCTTTCTTTTAGTACCTGGTACGTGTGTGTGTGTGTGTGTGTGTGTGTGTGTGTGTGTGTGTGTGTGTGTGTGTGTGTGTGTGTGTGTGTGTGTGTGTGTGATTTGTTGATATGGCAGAAGGATTTTGCAGACCTGGTCTACTTGTATTTGATAATAATGTTGCTGAAAATTGGAGAGTGTTTGAGCACAGGCTGCTTTTTCTGATAAGACACATGTACAAAGGCATATATTCTTCTTAATTTAGCTGGTTCAGAAGCCATTGTAAGGAAGCATTCATTTGTGTATACCCCAGCTGTATATGTAGAGGAGGGGGAAACCACCATATAGTGGTACCGGCTGAATCCTGGAAGACCCTGAGTGCTTAAAACGTAAAGTTAGAGAAATGTGTAATCCCCAAATGAATATTACAATGGAAAGGCATGTATTTTACACAGGAGATCAAAAGCCTCATGACCCTTTTGCAGCATATATAACTGACTTAAGAAACAAGACAAAAACATGCAGATTTGGTTATTTAAAAGAAGAGTTGATAAAAGACAAGCTTGTGTGTGTTATTAAAGATGATGCAGTAAGAGGGCTTTGAGACAATGATTTAACTTTGAATAAGGCCATAGAGATTTGTCTGATATATGAGCTTATAGAAAAACACACAAATCTGCTTACAAATGAGAAATGCATGCTTTCAGTGCCTTCCCATACTAATGATAGTATGCGACATGTGGTTAAAAGATACAGGCCCAAGGGTGTGGCAGCTTCAGTGAAACCCAAAGCCTTTATGGAAAGTTCCAGGGCAGCTCCAGTAAAATCCAGAGCATGCTCTGTGAAGCACAGGGGTGGCTCAACAAAATGAAAGAATGTTCCCCCAAATAGCCTCACAGTCAACTGTCATAATTGTGGTGGAAATCATGAACCTAAAAGATAAAACTGCTTAGGTTTTGGTCAGCAGTGCCACTCATGTAAAAAACTGAATCATTTTAAAAGGTTCTGTAAATCAAATGAGGCTCATTGTTTTATTAAAAAAGAATGTTCAAAGAAGCAAGTTGATCAACTAGAAAACTGCAACCCTAGTTTTTATTCTGATGGTGTGTCTGTGCTTGGTGAAAAACTCAACACAGTAGATTTGCGTTCAAAGAATAAAGTACTTTGTACTGTTCTGATTAATGGGAGGCCTGTACAGCTCAAACTGATACTGGTTCAAAGTGCAATGTTATGTCAGTAGAAATGTTTGCCAAAGAAAGAGCTAGTGAGAAGCTTGATCTGGCAAAATGTGTGAAGCTTGTTGCTTATGGTGGTGAAAATATTCAGACTGAAGGCTCATAAGTGCTTTCATGTCATTCTGCTGGGAAATGCTATGACTTGCAATTTTATGCAGTCAAGAGACACATGCAGTCATTGTTAGGCCTCAGAGACAGGTTGAAAATGGGACTGCTTTCATTTGTTGCAGAAGTCCACCATGTAAGCACGTGTAACAATGAAAATTTCACACAGACTATTTCTTCTGACTATGCTGATCTTTTTGAGAGCAAGTTAGGCAACCTCCCAGTTGTGGACTTCATGAAGTAAGACCCTGAAGTAAGCTCAGTCATCAGACCAGCAAGGAAAGTTCCAGTAGCCTTGCAAGGCAGAGTCAAAGCTGAGCAAGACAGAATGGTGGATCTAGGAGTAATTTGTCCAGTAGAAGAACCAAATGAATGGGTATGGTGGTAGCTCATAAGAAAAGCTCAGATGATATTAGAATATATATTGATCCAAGAGACTTGAACAAAGCACTAAAACAACCTTATCATCCAATGGGTACAGTCAAAGAAGTTGCTAATGTTATGCCAAATCCACTGTTTTTTTTTTCTTTCTTAGATACAAAAAGTTCATTTTGGCAAATTTTGCTTGATTGAAAATCTTCATTGCTAACCACTTTCATACCCTTTATATGATACAGATTTTGGAGAATGACATTTGGGATACATTCTGCAAGTGTAGTCTTTCAGAGTGAGATGCAGCAATTTTTTTCTGACTATCCATGTGCTATTATAGCAGATTATATTCTTGTAGGAGGCAATGATGAAGTTGAACATGATAGAAACCTCAGGAATGTTCTGGAACATGCACTTGTGGTGAATTTTAAGTTGAATCCTCAAAAATGCAAATTCAGGCTATAAGAAGTTACTTATGTGGGTAAGTTGAATCCTCAAAAATGCAAATTCAGGCTATAAGAAGTTACTTATGTGGGTCATTTGTTTACCTTTTCAGGCTTATGACCAGATCCTTCCAAGCAAACTGCAATTTTTGAGATGCCAGCTCCAGACAATGTCACTTCCTTTTGATGTTTTCTTGGCATGGTCAACTACTTGGGCAAGTTCATCCCAGATTTGAGTGAGATTTCAGCACCGCTAAGAGAACTGACATACAAAGATGTAGCCTGGTCCTGGATGGAACAACACCAAAGAGCATTTGATGTCCTGAAACAGAGAATTGCCAGTCCACCCACCTTAAGATATCATGATGTTCCCAAACCTATAACTCTTTCGTGTGATGCTTCAGAGTTTGGTCTTGATGCAATCATTCTTCAAGAGGGCAGACCAGTAGCCTATGCATCCAGAACCCTAACACAAACTGAGATGCAGTATGCTCAGATAGAAAAAGAGCTCTTGGCAATTGTGTTTGCATGTTCGAAGTTCCATGATTGTATTTATGGCTGAACTATTCAAATTGAGACTGACCATCAGCCTTCGGTCACTATTTTGAAA
This sequence comes from Protopterus annectens, assembly GCF_019279795.1. Classification (NCBI taxonomy): domain Eukaryota; kingdom Metazoa; phylum Chordata; order Ceratodontiformes; family Protopteridae; genus Protopterus; species Protopterus annectens. The sequence goes on from NC_056737.1 coordinate 109,916,093, forward strand.
AAGCCAATGCAACAGCTCCTGCAAGATTGCAAAACATGTTGTTGAAATTGAAAAAGTATAATTTTTATTTGGTTTACACAAAAGGCAATCTTCTTTCTCATGCTGATACTTTATCCAGATCGCCCAAACCACTGAACAACATGAACATGAGAAACCTGATTTTGAAGTCATGGAAGTGAGACATTTTTCTTTTACACGTCTTGATGAGCTTAGAACTCACACAGCTTCAGATCCAGTTTTTCAGATGTTCAACCATTTTATCAGTTGAGGATGGCTGTCAAAGCAATATGGTTTACCTCTACATGTGCAGCAGTATTTTCCTTACAGTGACGGGATTTTGATGGACGATGGTCTCATCATGAAAAGTCCAAAAGTGATTGTTTCAAAATCCTTGCAACAAGAGTATATTAAAATCTTGCATTGTGGCCACCCAGGAACTGATTCTACCAAATGAAGGGCAAGAGGATGAGTATTTTGGCCTTCTATGTCAAAAGACATTAAGAAAAAACTCTTATCTTGTTCTGTTTGTAATAGTACTAAGCCACATCAGCAAAAAGAACCACTTCAGCTAAGCCAGATTCCTGAACTACTTTGGTCGACAGTAGCTACAGACATTTTTGAATGGAATACTCAACATTACTTGGTATTAGTAGACTCGTATTCAAATTTGTTTGAGATTGACCTATTTCCTAATCTCATGTCCAATACTGTAATTATTAATTTGAAGAGACATTTTTCTGCCCAGGGTAGTCTGCACAAACTAATTTTTGACAATGGTGCACAGTTTACAAGACAGCAGTTCAAGAGATTTGCTGAAACATGGGACTTTGTTCATGTTATGAGAAGTCCTGAATATCCACAGTCAAATGGCTTGGCAGAGCATGCAGTTCAAAGTGCAAAACAGCTGTTGGAAAAGGCTAAATGTGACAATACTGATGTTTTCCTAAATCACATGCCCAGAGGTTAATGTAAGACAAACCAGAGCCATACTGCCAATCAATAACAATTTGTTGGCTCCAAGTGCTAAAAACAACAAAGCAGTAAAAACTCAACTCCTAAAGAAGCGTTTGTCCCAAAAGTCTTCCTATGATAAAACCAGCAAGCCTCTGAATCCACTAAAAGAAAAAATAGTGAGGATGCGGGCAGCAAGAGGATTTGATTTAATC
>NC_056737.1:109922258-109945911 GCF_019279795.1 Protopterus annectens
ACATGTTTATTTCATATGTTGGATCTATTAATGCATATGATATGACATTTTGTGTCTTTACCAAATGGTATTTATTCATTTTGGAAGGAATACAGAGGAAATTTAAGAGACCTTCTAGGCTGAAAGATCTTCTGTATCAAGCTAGATTGGTGGTATTAGGTCTTTTATCTCATAAGTTAGAGGTTCATGTGAGGCAAGTTTTGACTATCTTATCCAGTGTTAAGGGATGAGTAGCTCTGATATATTAACCCTGCTTCTAATATGAGGCGATATAGAATTTGACTTTAGATCACCATGAAACTTAAGATCCTCTTTTTTGTAGTATAGCTTGTACTAATACATATATTAATTTTAAGTCAGGCATCATTAATTCATATATATATATATATATTTGTATGTAATTAATGCATTCAGCCAAGTACAAATCTGATGACAGAGTACAGTAGAGATATAATGATACTTGAAATATAGCTCAAGGAAGACAACCAGAATCTTTTTTTTCCATTACTAAGTGATGCCAACTATTCTGAGGTATGAAGCCAGAAGACCAAGGTTTGAAATAGTGGAATATGAGAGTGTTAACCATCATGATATTGTTCCCTATTCAATCCATATCCACATTTCATCCACATATATTATTATTAAGTGCATTATAACATATTTCTTAGGAAACCTCCAGACAATGGACCCAGTGAAATTTGGTTTTATCAAGAGCAGATCATGCCTACTCAACCTGATGGACTTCTTTGAGAAGGTCACCAAAGCAATGGAGGAGGGCAAAATGGTTCACATTGCCTACCTTCGACTGACCAAGGCATTTGACACAATCCACCACTTGGACATTGTTAACAGACTTAAGAGATTAAGTACAAACATTTAAGTCACCCAGTGGATAGCCAGCTGGCTCACAGACAAGACTTAGGAAGGTAGAATCGAGGAGTCCACCTCTACAAAGAGGCCAGTCACAAATGGAGTCCATCAGAGATCATTCCTGGCACCATTCCTTTTTGGAATTAACTTTTTTGAAGTCAAAGCCAACATCAATGGCCTCTGGCTGACTAAATTTGCAGATGATTGCAAATTAGGAGCTGTCATTGAATCGCTTACTGACATAAATGTTCTGCAGGAAGGGCTGACACAGACAAACAACTGGTGCAAGAACCATGGACTAAAACTAAATGCCAAGAAATGCATAGTAGTATCCTCTGGTAAGTCATTTACCCCCCTGGAAACTATCATATTGACAACACACCCTAAGAGCTGACTCAGTAGTCAGGGACTTGGGGACACACATAGATAGCAATATAGCATTTGACAATCACGTGTCTACAGTACTGAATAAATCATTCTATGTTGTGCAACTTATAAACAAAAGTTTGGCATTGAGGTCCATAGAAGTATTGTTCTACTGTATTCAGTATTCATCAGACCTATCATTGAGCACAGTGCCCTATTTGGTATGTATCTAACCAGTCATATCCAACAACTGGAATGTCCACAGAGGTTCCTCACTAAAAAAATCCAGGTTGTAACATGTCCTATGCAGACCGTCTCAAGACCCTATCCCTGTATTCTGTCTCCTACAGACTGTTGAGGGGGAGACCTATGCATGGCATACAAGACATTGTCAGACCCAACTCTGATGGACTTCCAGTTAAAGGCTTATTTGAATAGGGTAACTGCTCACATTTTGAATACACAGGAACTCATTAATAATATTTCGGATATAGCGTGGAGTTATGATTACTATTGGGTCACTATTGACGTTAAGTCCCTATATACTAACATTGACATAAAATGGGGATTTGAGTCCATATGTAATATGTTAGGTGAGGGACCTAGAACTAGCTTCTAGATTAGTCTATTGGAATTTTGCTTAACCCATAGTTATTTTCTTTTTAATACTGAGTATTTTTTACAAGTGAAAGGCACTGCAATGGGTGCAGCATATGCACCATCTTATGCTATCATTTACATGGATTCTTTTGAAAATAAATTTATTTATTCAACTGATTTTTTTAAGAAAAGTGTAGTCTTGTATAAGCGTTTTATAGATGATTTAATTTTCATCTGTAAGGGGGATATGTCTGAATTTTTGGATTTTTTTGAAATATTAAATAATAATGAACATAATTTACAGTTTTCTTATGAGGCTAATAGAAGTGAAATTAATTTTCTTGATTTGACTTTATTTGAAAAATAAAATAAAATACAATTTAGACCTTTTAGAAAACAAACATCTGTAAATATGTTTTTATATGCTACCAGCATGCATCCCCCACATTTATTAAAAGCTTTACCACATGGGGAATTCAAAAGAATTCGGGATCATACTAGTATAAATGAAGAGGTAGATAAGGAATTGCATTTAGTGCTCTTGAGGTTATTGGAAAGAGGGTATGATTATGACCATCCATTAAGATGTCGGGATGGCATAATTAATCAGACCTTGACAACACCCAATGTAGGGGGTGATGTTAAATATTTAGTTAATGTAAAAAATAATGTTGAGAAATTATTTTTTGTAACTAAATTTACTGCCTTCTCTAAGAAACTGATTTCATTGGTTAAAAAATTTTGGTATTTAATTTGTGAGGATGATACTATAGGTGAGTTATTTCCACAGAATGTTAATTTTTCCTTTAAGAGGGGAAAAAACCTAAAGGAAATATTAAATAACAATTTATTGTGTTATGATAGGACAACTTCTGCCAGGGTAGGCACTTTTGCATGTGGTTCGTGCAGTGTGTGTAATAGGGTTATCAATGTGGAATCTATTAATAATAGATGTCATATTTCTAAGCATTTTTTCAACTGTAAATCAACTAGTGTAGTGTATATATTGAGTTGCTCTTGTACCGATATTTGGTACATAGGGCAAACTAAAAGGATGGTAAGAATTAGGATTTTGGAACATCTAAAGGATATAAGAAATTTGAATTTTTCTAGTCCAGTTGCAAAACATTTCATTGACACTCATGGTGGTTGTGCTGATAGTTTAAAATTTAGTATACTAGGAAAACCTTTCATTTCAAGGGGAGATGATCTTATAGTCAAACTGTTAGAATTGGAAACCAGAATGATATTAAAATTTAACACTTTAAAACCACATGGTTTGAATCAAGAATTAGGTATATAAAATAAAAAATAAAACATAATATTTAAAATACCCAAAAAATAAAAATGTTTATATTCAAGATATATAACATTAAAATTTAAATTGTTTAAAATATTTAGAATGTTATATTATATGATATCATATTTATTTGATTTATTTATTTGCTTATTTATTTATTTATTCATGTGTTTATTTATTTATTGTTAAATTTATTAACAAACATACAGCTGAATTTATTATGAATATGTACATATAGAAGATATATTACCATGTATTTATTTGATCAAAGGCATTTTATATGTAGAGGTCACTTTAACTTGAATTTATTCTCTTCATTGAATTAATTTTTGTAAATTGATTAATTGATTGTTTAAATGGTATATAATGACTGTGCCTTGATCAAGCAAATTGTGATCCTTGAAGGCAAATTGCTGAGGTACCAGATCGTTGGAACATTAAAGAATTTTACTGGTGGAATACTGGCTGTTGTGGTGTGTATTTTGCCAACTCTGATGGACCTCCTGCATATCCAAAAACAAATAAACAGCACCAGAATTACCCATTCTAAAGACTTAGATTTTGCCTATGATATAAATAGGGCCTACTGGAGAGACAAGTATGTATCCCAGAGATAATCCCTTCTCTGGAACATGCTTTCCATCCATGTGAAGGAGAGTTCCTTCCTACCCCAATTCAAGTGTAACTTGGATGGGAAACAGGAAATTCCTCCCTGGTTTGGCACCAGTGTTTCTAACAGGCACAGCCAGTCTGTAAATGGTTCCTCTCCCAGGCCCCTGCTTGTAAATATTTCACCTCTCAAGTACCTGCATACACTTATCAAGGGTACCAGAACTTGTCAGAGATTTGGCATGCATGGCTAGGCTTAGAAAGGCCCTTGTGGTTGTTAGCCTACTACACACATATGAACCATATATATAATTCACTGATCTACTTAAAACCAAATCATCTTTATGAACTTGTTTATATTCTTAGTTTTAGTAATGATGTTTCAAAATATTGATCCTATATTTATGAATGTTTTTATTGAAATTGCTATCATTTTATATTTTCAAAACTGTGGGCTCTCTCTGTAAAAGCAGAACTTTTGTCATGTGTAATAGTAACTATTTTTGTCAAACTGTTTTTGATGTAGGGAGCTGTTTTCCCCAGATTACTTCTGGAACTGGGCACTGTTCAGCATAGCTAAAACTGGTTAACAAGACACACATAACATGTTGAAGGGTTGTACTTGTCTTTTGAAGGCCCCTTTAACACAGACTTAAACTGAGTAGGAATTAAGTGAAAACTGTGCTAAAACAAACAGGAAAAAATATATTTTATTTTCCTCCTGCAAACAATGCTCACAAAGCTTACCTGCTTTTGTAGTTCCACTGCTGCCATTCAGGCCTATCATTATCCCTCATGATTTAAAAAGTAGGTGGCATGCTAGAACAGGTTGACACTATTTTGTCTCCAAACTATTTCAGTTTCTTCATTAAGTATAAGACAAAGGATCATCTCAGATAACCGCACTTTATCCCTGCTGGCCAGTTGCCTGTAAGATGAGCAGTCTCTGTCCTATCTCCATTCGTACATCACCATTACTGATAAATTAGAAACATGACCATGTGCTGTCATTGGCTGCCAGCATGTAAGATAAGCAGTCTCTGTCCTATCTCCAGTCCTACATCACCATTACTGATCAATTATAAATCTGACCATGTGCTGTCATTGGCTGCCACCATATAAGAGGAGCAGTCTCTGTCCTATCTCCATTCCTACATCACTATTATTGATAACCTAGACATGTGATTGTGTGCTGTAATTGGCTGCCACTGTGTAAGACAAGCAGTCGCTGTCCTATCTCCAGTCCTACATCACCATTACTGATCAATTAGAAATATGACCATGTGCTGTCATTGGCTGCCACCCTATAAGATGAGCAGTCTCTCTCTTATCTACAGTCCTACATCACCATTACTGACTTCCTTCCCCCTCACTAACAAAGTGCAAAAGGCAAGAGGGACATTAATTAGCTTTAATGCCTTCACTACAAATTACTCTTACCCACTTTCAGCTAGCACTTATAGACTGGTCCTTAAATACCTATTAAAGAGAATGAATACTCTTTTATCATTGTTTTATGCATCCTTCCTCCTCTTTACTATATAATATTGTCATTCAAACACTACAGGTTTAGCACATGCTCAGACAAATGGCTTACCAAGGAATTAACAGTACTGATTAAGCAAAGAGGATGAGTGCTTGGTTGCAGTGCAAATGATGAGCTGAACATGTGGACTATGTAGTGCATAGCACATTCAGGAATATCACTAAAGTTACAAAACATTCAAAAATAACCTAACTTTGCAGCAAATAATTGTGCTTTCTCTATATAATCATACATTATTTTGACAAAATATTAACCTAAATTTTCATAGAAATACAATGCCATCTCCCATCTTAATTTTTAAATTACAGAAGTAACTGAACCTATTGCTGTATTCTCTGTCTTCTGTAGCTAGTTCTCTTTGGAGTTGCATAAATCCTTCATTAACCTCCCCATAATCTCTTTATCTCATACCGGTGAAGACCTCCCTGTCTTCTCCTTTGCATGTCTGCAAATTCACAAGAAAAAACAACTCAAACAGATACTTAAAAAAGGTTCCAGGCATAGCTCCCTAAAGGCTGATTGTCTACACCAAAAATGGTGACATTTAATTATTCTGAATTCTGGAAGAAAATGTAAAATTAAATTTTCTTTTTGTATCCTGTAAAAAATATTTATTGTCCCTCACTACTAGAGCTTTCTATAACCTCAAATGTACTTGCACTTTTGGAAGACTTTGCTCCTAGTACCCTTCACCAACCCAATTAACCCCTCCCTCTCTCATCTCTATTTATGTACCTCCCTGCCCTGTATACAGCATCTAGTAATCCAGCTTACCTATGTGGCTCCATGGCACAGAAGGACAGAGCCCTGCCTGTGTCTCAGATGGCCCATATTCTGTCAGTGCCTTAGGCATTGGAGGAGTTGGGGGAATGGCCTGTGTAAGCTCACCCATCTTGGGGGGAGGGACTGGGTTAGGGCCATAACTACCCCTTATAGCTGAGTGCAAGGCCTCCTGAATCTGACCCTAGATGGCCAGAGTTGGAGACTTTGATTCTAATCCTTTATGCTGTTTTATCATGTTTGCCTGGCCTCAGACTTTCATACATATTGGTCTGCTTTTTTCATCAGTTTTATCAGCTAATTTCCAACCAAAATGTTGATATTTGATTTCTCTATGAGATAATGCATAAACTCCTAACAGAAAACTTAACAATTTAAACTAGTTGAAACATGTCTGCTGAACCCATACTAAGGAAAAAAAAAGCATGTTACAAAAATGAAAGTCCTCCTGCAAACTTCCATGTTGACTTTCTTAAATATATGTACTTTGTGGCCGTAGAAATGTGTATGGGGGATACCTCACAAAAATGAACAAAGCATTCTAACATACTACAATTTTGCAGTATAGCAAAGAAATGTAAACCATTCTGTGACTACTCATTCTAGAGAACTGGGATCAGTGAGATAATGATGGAGGGATAGATTTCTTTCCCAGAGACTTCCCAGGCTCTGGAACAGGCTACCCATCTATGTCAAGCAAAGTTCTTCATTAGCACTCTTCAAGAAAAATCTTAATGAGTGGATAGGAAATAGGAAATACACCCCGGGGATCACTTCTGTGTCTCTGCTCAACAGCGGCACAGGAAAATAACTTTCTTGGGTGGTGTAAGCCAGGGAACCTTGTTGGCTAGGCTTACGTAGGCCCTCGGGCCGATAGCCTAGTACCCACCTATGAACCTATGATTACATTTTACATGACAATTTTCATTAAGCACTAAATCTCCTCTAATATTTAGACTATGCTATACAAACAGAATATTGTAGTCCCAGAAAGTCAACATAGGCCACAGCATCAACAGCCACAGTCTGATCTGCTCAAACTAGTAAATTAAGTTCTCAACAGGTAAAAGACAAAAAACATGCTGTTTAACACTACTTACAGGCTTAGCAAAGTACATCAGCCTTCACAAATGCCCAATACTGGGTATAACCTTCAGTAAATCCAACACTATCATTTGCCTAGACTGAAAAATGTATTGACAAATCAGAAAAGGAACCGAATTGTTTCCACAGAAACAGACATGCATCACTGCCACCAGCACACACACTATGCATTGGGCACAGATGTACTTCTGTCTTAGCTGGAATATTACCTACTGTTCTGTTTGTCTTTTTCCGGTTGTAAACACTGTACAATCCCAGATCACAGAAATATAAGAGGAAGGCACATACTTCTGTCACTGGCCAAACAACAACATCAAACTCTGTTCTACCTTTATTGGCTTTGACATCAAAGCAGACTAAACACAAGGTTCAATACATTCATATTTAAAGTCTTGTTTCTATAGCCATGTTCCTTTCTTGAAATTACCTTCTTGTTTGTTAATGTGTTGAATCCATTACTTTTTTCCCCAAACATAAAATATCCTTAGCATGTTTTCTCACCGTCATCTCTGCCAAAACAACATTTATAGTACAGTTGTGTAAATAAACGTATCATAACCGTACTGAGAAGAAGGGAAGATAGGGTTACATTCTGTGGCATAAAACAGAAGGGGGAAGAAGGGAGGGTGTTTGTACTGCAATAATCATCTATTTAAATATCTACTGCTATGGTAAGTTTACTTACACAACTTAATACTTTGATTATTATATCACTGTTGCAGTATTCTAAGCTATGTGGGATGAACACCGAAGTTTAGAAGGAACAGAAGTAGGGTGAAGAATCAGAGTCTAGCAAACCCTGCATGGGCCTAGAGAAAGAGTCGGTTTTGGAGTGCTGTTTTCTTAAAAATCTAAGGAGACGACCAGGTTACTGCCTCTAGAATATTTCTTAAGTGGGCCTCCTTCCAAAAAAGTACCAGAATTAGCCATAGCCCTTGTAGAATGGGCCCTGACTTTCCCGTGTAAGTGCCTTACCATGGTATGAATAGCAAAACTGAATGGCATAGGATATCCATTTAGAAATAATCTGTTTTGAAACTGATTGTCCCTTTTTTACCTTCATAAGAAATGAACAATTGATCAGAATTGCTGAAATCCTTTACCCTGTAATTCTAGTATCTGAGTTGTCTGTGGACATCCAGAGTGTGCAGACTATTTTCTTCCTTATTTTCTGGTTCTGGAAAAGAATACAGAGAGATAAATAGATTGATTTAAAGTGAACTCAGACCACTTTTGGCATAAAGAAATGTTGGTTCTCCGAAACAAGAAAGATGAGATGGGGCTGAGACACATTAAGAGTCTGCAACTTGGATATTCTTCTTACAGAAGTGAATAACACTGTTTTCCATGATAAGAACTTAATACCAACCAAAAGAGGTGGCTGAAAAGAAAACGGTGTATGTTTTTTTCAATACAAAGTCAATATACCAAGGAAGAGCCACCTGTAAGTGGACAAATATGTAATACCCATTTTAGAAACTTTCACTTGAGATAAAGATGAAAGCAGGTCTCTACAGGCAGACATGACTGAAAGATGACTCTTAATGGGAGAGTAAGAAAGACCAGAAGATAATAACTTGTACAAATATTGTAGAACTGAAGGTGTCTGCGTCTTAAAAGGGTCTTGGATCATACTATAACACCAACTAGAAAACCTTTTCTACTTAACCATATATAATTTTCTAGTAGTAGGTTTCTTAGCCTGTTTAAATAGCTGCTGCATTCCTCAGAAAAAAGGGAGCCTAAAAGGTATTAAAGTTCTATAGTTCAGGCTGTGATCTGAAGAAGCTGAAAAATGGGGTGCATCAGAGAACCCATCTTGTGTGAGTAAGTCCACCCTGTAAAGAAGCTTGTGGCAACTGACCACGGACTTATCTCAAAAGAGGGGGAACCATTGTTGTGTGGGAAGGGAGTTATTAACATTATTTTTGAAGAGTCCTTTTGGACCTTTAAAAGGACTGTGCCTATCAGAGGAATGGATGGAAAGGCATAGAGGAACATTCCCATCAGTGGGAAAGAGAAGGCATCTGTTCTCCAGGACATTTTGCAAGGAGCCCTTCAACAGAACTTCTTTAACTGTCTGTTGTGAATGGAAACAAACAGAACTACTTGAGGAGTTTCCAACAAGTGGATGATTTTTTTGGACGCCCTGGTATTTACTTTCTTTTTGTGGGGATCTGACCTAGTCCTGCTCAGCTTGTCTGCCCCAAAATTATTTTCTGTAATGGTAGGTAAGTAGCCTGTATGGCTTCTTTTTTGTTTATATACCACATGACTGTGGTGTTGTCTGTGATAAGTAGTACAAGTTCTGACTCAAGAAATGGTTCAAGGTTTTGAGACAGCATTTATTAATGCCATAATTTCATTGATATTTATAAGCTTCAGCATGTCCAACTGGTACCACAAACCCTGAACTTTTCACTCCATGCAAAATTGGATGCATCTAGGGTTACACACTGAGCAGGAGCTGGAGAGGAGAAAGGGAGATCTGGATTAAAGGTCTGCAGATTTACTTAGCAGAGCATCTCTCTTTTTAGAAAGCCTAGCAACAAAATGTGAAAAGAGAGAGTGCAGGTGTGGGGTCTAAATTAATCTGAACCACTGAGCCATTCTAATATGAAGCCTGGCTATAGGAATCATGAGAACTGTAGAAGTCATGAATCCTAAAATCCTTAGATAGTCTCTTGCTGTTGAAAGAGTCTAGTTGGAAAACATCAGAAACTATTCCTTGTAGAAGTTTGTTTTATCCTGAAGAAGGAAGGATGTCATGATGGTTGAATCAAGGAGACAACCTTGAAACATTTTTGAGATAGAATGAGAAGTTTTCCTAGGTTCACTTAAAATTCCACACTGAGAAATAGGTTTTTGATGAAAAGAAGAGATCCCTGACAACTTAGAAAAGAGTCAACAAAGATAAGGCAGTCAAATATGGAAAAATGTGAAATGTCCTATAGCCATCAATGGGCTATTTGAGTCACTAGACACTTTGTGAACACTCTTAAGAGATTTAGACAACCTAAATAATAAAGAAGAAAACAGAACATGTGAACCAGACATGGAAAATCTTAAAAAGCATCTGAAGTATTTGAGAATGGGAATGTGATGATAGGCATCATTTAAAGCTAGAGTTACTTGGAAACTGAAAGGAAGAAAGATATGTAACAGAGCCTTTTGAATTTTAGGATTTTGATGTAAAACATGTAGAAATGAAAGGTACAGGATAGGTCTCAAAGTTCCCTTTTTTGCCACCAGAAAAATCCTTGAGTAAAACTCTTTTTCTGTTTGATCTGGAGGTACAAGTGCTATAAGGCCTTGAGAGAGCACTTAGTCCAAGAGAGGAGGAACCATAGAGGTTTAATTGGATGGATGTAAGGATGTTACTTGAAAACAAGGCAGGGTGGGATGGAGTCCCACTGACAGATGTTGCCTTTTTAAATAATGCTCAGGGACCAGGCGTCTGACGTAATGTGATGTGAAATAGGACAGTGAAGACCTATGTTTTGGAAAAGCTTTACTGAGTTGCCTGGGTGGAGAGGGGGAAGACTTTGATGGGAAATATAGTCAATCAGATTTTTTTAGATTGCTGTTGGGCTTGGGAGTGAACTCTTTTCTTTTTCCAGCATTTCAATAGGTGAATCACCTTTACTCTAATTTATTTTTATTAAGTACTGATAGATTAGTTACCATCTGACATAACTTAAAAGTATCACCCTAAATATTTCATGTATAAATTGTCAGACTTCTGTAATAGTATCCCTCTAACCCTTGAGTACTGTGACGAACTTTAGCCTCCACCCTCTAGCAACATGTCTCAGCAGTTTGCTCTCACCCCATCTGTGGCCAGTCTGATCACATTAGGTGTTCTAAGGCAAAGTAGCAACTACCTTCTGTTTACCAACTGTTCACTTCATGTACCAGATGATAGTACAACTTGTGAGAGATGTAAATATTTAAGAAACAATGAGGCAAACTTCTCTCATCACCTGACTATCAGTAAGCATCATACTGCCACAACACCACATTAGTCACAGTGCGCCATTTTGCCCATAACTTATGCAGAGGCTTTAAAGACTCCTATGTCGTACTATGTAAAGATCCCACCTCCAGCACACAAGGCAGCAGCTACTCCTCCTCCTCCACATGCATGTACTATAAATCCACACAGCTCACCCAAGAGTCACAAGGAAAACAGATCTAAGCCCATAAGAGCCACAAAGTCTGTTTTAGTTAGAAGTCACTCTATAGTTAGGAATACAGACTCCACACTCACCAGAATGGATAATAACACAGTGACCAAAAGCTGTTTCTCTAGTGCTAGGATCCATGATGTCATAATGGCCCTTAAACAAGACAAATATGATTATGAGTGTGAGTGAGGTGAGTAGGTTCTGTAGTGTAGTGGTTATCACATCTGCTTTACACGCAGAAGGTCCTGGGTTCATTCCCCAGTGGAACCATTAGTGTGGGGAGTTGGGAGGGTGACCTAATGATTAAGGTATTTGCCTTACAAACACAAGGTGCAGGGTTTTGAGTCTCACAAGGGATAATTGGCTAGGCTTAAAATGGCTCGCAAGGGCAGTTAGCTTAGTACTAATATATGAACCTATGAACCTATGACCTGCTGGATGACCATGTGGGACTGAATAACCTTAGGTGCTGCAATCAGAGGGACATGCACAGAGACATGATGGGACTTGCTGTGCATGTGTTAGAGGCAGGGAAGACACTAATCTTGAACAATAATTTCCTTTACCTAGAATGATGCCTAGGTACCAAGACAAGATACTTTCTTTCACAATTTGCTAAAATAATTAGTGTAAGTGTAAGGGGATTCAGTATGTATTGGCCTGGAATGAGATGGTAGATAAGATTTTTTTTTTTTTGCCATGGATGGCTTACACCCCTGATGCCAGGGTTTCTGCATGTTGACTAAAGCCTTTGCTGATCCCATAGTGCCTTTTTAGACCGAGTCCCCCTGTTGCGTATTCCTACATAGCAAACTCAAACTCTAATTTGGAAATATTCAAGGTGGCACTACTCAATGCCAGGAATCTAAATAGAAAGATGCCTGAACTGCAGGGCCTTCTATAACTAGATCACATTATTTATTTATTGACATTAGATTACCAGGAAAGTCCAGCTGGGTAGCAGCCAATTTTCAGCAGAGGCCCTGGGATAAAAGCTATATTATGAAACATTTAAAGGTCATATACCTCTCAACTGTCCAGATTTTTGCAGAATGCCCAGATTTTTGCCTCATAATTTAGGTCTGTTCTTGTAAAATTTGTAGTTTTCTGATTTTTTGTGGCACATCACAGAGGACTGAATTCACCAAATAATGACAGACATTTGAGTTTCAAGCTTCATATCCTTCAGAAAATGCATTGTAATACAAGGCCTTTTATTCTAGCAACACTTTATAAGAGCAATATTTAAAATTTGTCCCTATTTTAGGGGCTTTGTCCCCCATTATTTTTGGCTTTGTCCAGATTTTTGTGCTAAGAGGTTGAGAACTATGTTTAACGATAATAATTTTACAGTGTTTAAAAATAATGCCAACAACCAATACAGTTAAAGTAATTGTGCCAAATTAGACATAATATGAATGCAATATGAAGTGAGAGAAAAGCAGGCTTATGGTATATTTAGAGAGAAAACCAGGGGAGAGAAATAAAGTAAGAAAGTGAGTGAAGAAGAGGGAGTAAGAGGTGTAAAGTATAAATAAGTATTTGTCCACACTTGGGGATGTAGTTCCTACTGGTATTGAGCAAGATCAAAGCCAACCTTTGGCTAGGAAGCCTTTCAGAATGCTTTTGATGGATGGGAGGGAAGGTTCTGACGTGATGGATAGAGATAAGGAGTTCCAGGCCTTAGTAACATGGTACAAATACAGACAATACACAAACAATACACAAACATTATAAAAGTATATTAATTAAGATATGGTTTCAGTGCAGAGATGACATTCCCTCAGTACCAAGGTTTAGTGCCTATTGCGTCTTCAGACCTTTGGACAACTATGAAGGAGTGTCTGTATTTGTCAGAAATACCAACATCTCATGCCAAATTACCCACAGTCCTAACTTCGAGTTCCTGCAGATACAAATCATCATAAACAAATCTAGCTGCTACTTCCTTACTAGCTATAGATCCATTCCACATCAATGTCCTCCAAAAATCATGGAAATTGCATTGACACCATTGAGGGGCTAAATATCAAATCAAATACCTTCTTGTATTTCAATTACCTAAGCATTAATTGGCACACTTAAACCTCAAAAATGGTTACACTCAGCAGTACTGGGAGTTTGTTAATGCCGATGCACTGGAACAAATTGTAAAACTACCCACATGAAGGTCTTATATCCTTCACCTAGTCCTTACCAACTTAACTCGTGCCTGTGCTCCACCTCCCATTTCCTCATTACTAGTTAAATTTGTCGGGAAGTTAGAGAATTCAGTATCTGTCCACATTAAATCTAATAGTAAATTCAGGAATGAACATCTCTGGTGGAACTCTCATATTAACTGCATTAACAAAGAATAGAAAATAATGAAAAGTTGTAAGAAATCCCAGTCCCTTATCTCAAGTGCACACAGAATCAAACCACCAAGGAACCTGAATATTGTTAGGAAATGTAAATCAGAGTACAAGCTTAAGCTCACTACAGATACCAAAGAGAAGTACAAATCTTCCTTCAGTTATGTCAAGAAATTAAGGAATACAATCCAGCAATGCACTGAGCTCTTTTATAATGATATCAGATGTTCCAATCCCAAGGATTGAGCCAATATATTAACAGACAAATTTAGTGTCAACTTTACCTAATTTACCCACATTATATCACTGACAATTTAGTTTCATCTGAAATCAGTTTGGAACAAGTCTTAAAAATCCATGTCAAAGACTAAAAGACAGAACAGTGGTACAGCTGTAGCATTGTCACCTCACAGCAAGAGATTCTCCAGTGTGATTCTCAGCTGGGATGCCTTCTGTGTGGAGTCTGCATGTCCTCCCTGCGTTCATGTGGGTTTCCGTTGGGTGCTCCACTTTCCTCACTCATTACAAAGACATGCATCTGGAGCATTTCTCCCCGGGCCTCTACTGAAAATTGGCTTCATTCCAAGTTGGACTTTCCTGGTTAACAAATGTTAAATAAAAGACTAAAAGTAATACATCCATGGGACCAGACAGCATACCAGGCTGCATTCTAATCATTGCCGAGTATGTACTCATCATCATCATCAGCATTTTCTACATGGGGTCAGGGTATCATGTTAATTGTAATCATCTATCTCTGTCTATGTAGTATCTCTAATTAAACTTTTCAACCTCATTCTCACAACAGGGGTTGTGCCTGAGGGCTGGAGAGTGGACAGTGTAACTCCCCTACACAATGGTAGCCCCTCATTAAAGCCAGGCAGTTTTAGGTTAGCCTCAGCAAAAATGTATGCAAAGCCATGGAACGTATCATAGCAGAACTCATTCATTCAGACACAGGCAGCATAATGGATTTATAACCACATCATTTGATTTTGTGAAGGACGACTCCTGTTTTCTGAACCCATTCATCTTCTTTAATAAGGTTACAGAGGCTGTGGACAGTGGTCATAAAGTGTACAATGCTTATCTTGACCAGGCCAAGCCTTATGACACTATCCCCATACTGGTTTTGTTAAAAAAAGTAAAAAAAAAAACCATAATGTAAACCCTTGTGTTATAAACTGGATTGCAAATTGACTATCCAGCAGATCCCAGATTGTGAAAGTTGCTGGGCCCTTTCTGATTGTAACATTGTAACTAGTGGAGTACCTTAGAGATCAGTGCTGGGCCTTCTCTGAATGTAACATTGTAAATAGTAGAGTACCTCAGATCAGTGTTGGGCTCTCTCTGAATGTAATATTGTAACTAGTGGGGTACTTCAGGGATCAGTGTTGGGCCCTCTCTGAATCTAACATTGTAACTAGTGGAGTATCACCATCAGTGTTAGGACCTCATCTAGCTAGCATTTATTTTACAGATATCCAGTCCAATATTCCAGAAATGTATTTGACAAATGTTGCTGATGACTGAAAACTTGACAGTATTATCCACTAACCCATAGATATTAAACAGCTCCACAAAGGCTGAAATATGCACATAACTGGTGTACTGAAAATGGTTCAAATTAAATGCAAAAAGTGCATTTGGTAAAACAGGTGTTCCAACCTTATATGTTCTAAAGGATACTCCCCTTCAGACAGACAATGTCATAACAGGCCTGGGTGCTTATGTAAACATTTTTTTCAAATCAAGTTTGATAATCATGTTTCCACCATCTGTCTGATTTAGTTCCTTTCCAAATCAAAGTATTTAAGATCCAAAGAAGTCATTCTACCACTCTACTCTTCCCTTATCAGACCCAGAATTGAATACAATACCTCCTTTGGTGTATATATATATATATATATATATATATATATATATTGAAGTATACTGCTAGAAAGGGCCCAAAGATACATTATCAGCAAAATCAAAGTCATTATATCTTTCCACAGTCTAAATAGATTAGCACAGCTCTCACTATACTCAATAGCCTACAAGCTTCTTTGAGGTAACCTGTCTTTTGATTTTTGAGCCACAAAAGACCCAGTCCAATTTAACCTTCTCTTTCTTTGCCAAACTAGTGGCTCTAGAAACAGCATACTGGGGACCTAATGCTACACCAGCAAATAATCAGGACTCATTGGAGATACAGGTTTCTAAACTCAACATATTCCCAGCCTATGGAATATGACTACAGATCAAAGTACGACTTTGACTACTTTTAAGGTTAGTCTTGATGATTAGATGAGTTGACACAAATTTACACCAGGACTGACATGTACCACCCTGCTAGATTTTGGAGGTAAGCACTATTAACTGGTTGAAAGAGGAGGCATGAATCTTAGTGTCAACTTAAAGTATGTATCTCTAGGCATCTTACGGTCCTTGTGATTGCTTGCTTTCCTGTGTTCCTGCAACTCCTTTCGGAAAGTTTGTTTGCATGTTTTTTGCCTGGTTTGTTTGCATTGCTTCCAATAAAGGGATCCTGGCTTGGAAGGAAAGCTTATTTTATATATAGGAATAGTGGATTTAAATATCTGAGAGACCCCTTAGGTCACTTTCCCCTTTCATTAAACCTTTTGAGGATCTCAGCAGAAGAAAACCCCATAATACCCCTTAATCCAGAGTTGCATTCAGACGTTTAGGTTTCCCATACTCTGGTAAATTCTGATTATGTAGCCAAGCAAATCTACTCATAATGAATCCAGTAGTAGCTGCCCTAAAACAGCATCAACAGTGTTTTTGAACACTTAAGAGAGAAAGAGTATTTAGTAGCTGAAGCACTGATGCAAGTAAACAATTTAATGATGCCCTAGTGTCAGAGGAAGGACAATCATCAATTAACTTTTTCATATTGTCAAAGGAAGCCAGACAAAACTTATACAGTTTACTGTTCTGAAGACAGGCACACACCTTCTTCCCAAACTTGTCAAAAGCTCTCCCATCTTTGTCTGATGCAATACATTTAGTTGCCATAAGGTGTTTGGAAGAAGCTGATGTGTCTTTTACATAAATGATTAAATATCATGTGTTAAATTATTTAATTGACGCTGGTGTTATCATTGAAACTGTTCTGATGAAGTCCTGAGTTTGGCAGATGAAAACACTTAACCGATTTCATATATTTTTATACATTATTAAAATAAAATACATTAGTTGTAAAAAGGTTCCTTGGTGGCTGCTACACCTCATTTGACTTTTTATAATTTATATGGATTTGAGGATTTGTGTCCCTGGTGCAGTTACGTGAGCCTTATGTGGATTTTTTTAATTCCAAAATTGTTAAAGGCTATGGGACTGCATTGATGTGCATATTCAGGAATAGGAGGTGAAAATTTTGAGCTGGAGTGTGAATACACGTCATAGGTAAAGGAGTGAATCTTTAGAATAGCTAGCAAAGAAAGGCAATACAAATGTACAGGCAAAAAGATAATTTGTCTTAAGAAAAACACATTTCTCATGAGTAATACAGTGCTTCTACCTCCTTGGATTTTGGACAATTTCACATACTATATGTGCTCACTGTCTTCCCAGTATATGCTCACTGTTCACTTCCCTGGATAGTGAGGAAAAATATTGGAATATTGCTTGAGACAGGTGTTTGCTGTTTGCTTTCTCCTCTTCCCAGTGCTGTGCACCCATAAAATATATATAAGCTTGAGGGCTTCATCCCTACAAAAAAGACTTTTTACAAAGTGTTCCACTGACATATGTGCAGGTTTTGTGTATGTAGAACTGGACTGCTACATGGTTGGGTGGTATTACTCAGAGGGTGTTGGTGAGAAACATGATGTCAGGAGGCAGGGCCATGACTAGCAATATATTGCAGGTGTCCCATTTGGGTGCTGTTATCTTTAATGTGTTTGCCTGAGGGAACAGAAAACAGGGTCAGTGTCTCTGCTGATGAAACAAATAAAGGTACAGCCAAAGAGGATGAAGGTGTTCCACGGAAAGATTTGAAACAGATGGTCAAGTATGAAGAAAGGTGGTATTCAAGGCTTGTTGCAAGTAAATATAAACAACAACCCTGGTGTAAAGGGTCAGCTGTAGTATTAATGGCAGCAGGATAGAAAAAGGATCTGGGGTTGTTGATCATGCATAGATTGGACCACCAGAAATAAAATATGAGGCAAAAGTGGCAGCAATGAGCTGAATGTTAGGGTGTGTCATCAGGGAAATCGACTCCAGAAGCAAAGAGCTAATAAATTTACCCTGCAAAGCCAGTCAAAATTCACCAAAAAGATCAGTGCGATGGAAGGTGAGGTAATATAACTAGATGCTAGAGAAGCAAGAGTTCCTTTCACTAGATGCAAGGTGTGTGTTGAGGGAGGGGAGACACATGACAGTGATGCACTAAATCATGTCAGTCAAATGTGAAGGATTCATCCATTATAGGAAGGATAAAGGGGAGAGATGCAGGTGTGAAGACTGGTAGAGATGGATGAAGGCTGCCAGCCTAGCCAGATAGAATTTTATAGATAATTCTATCATTTGTAAATACGAATGTTGAAATACAAGCTTGTCTTATTAAACGAAAGAATATGCTGTGAAATGTTGAACTTAAAACAATGTGGCAACATTGCCCTCTGCTGTAAAGAAAGCTAAGTCAAGCATTTCTTGTTGGCCCTTGAAAATTAAAATTATTTCATGAGTGCCTTTGATGTTTACAATTCAGCTCCGGCCAGGCTAGGTGAAGGCTTCCTGCTTATTGTTTTAAGGCTAAAGTTAATGACCAGAATCTACATGTAGAATGTCCTTTATTGTTCTGGTTTCTGTCTAAGTGTAAAAGAATGTAAATGCAGTTTTTGTCAGCCTGGCACACCAGGAAAGTGTGAAATGATGTAATGTTTTATCAGAACTGCAGTTTCAATTTAAACAGAGAGAACCAGAAGGCATTAAGCATTTTTTGTCTTTATCATCCAAACTCACAGCACTACCTCTTGCTCACATGTAAGTTATCTTAGACTTGTGTTTTTTTTAGTGATAGCTAGAAGCTAGAAAGATTAGACTGTATTTTTCTGTGATGTCAAAACTGTACTACTGAATTATTTTAAGCATTTCTGTGTGATCTCTGAATCTGAACTCTCTTGACTAGCACTGACTGTGTAGTAGAAAGTATTGTCTTGTGGTTTTAATTATTTATTATTAAATATTTTAAAACCTTTCAACTGTGGCTGGTTTGTGTAGAGATAATTTAAGCTCTAGAGTACATTGCATATTTATAGAGTTTACTGTCCAAGTCACTCCAAATAAGCTTTGACTGATTAGTCACACTTACCAATTGGATAATAATATTGCACAATAATAATTGGACACCCGGTTAAGGGCCTCTGAGTAGCTGATAAGTATTAGTGGGTGGTGGCCAGTGGAACTACAATATGGTCTGGGAGAAAGGGGCACAGCTGGAGAAATTGTGCCAACCTTCCCCAGGAGTGTCTGTGTGGTTGTATGACCTCTTCTCAAAGTGCATATGCATGTGTGTGTGTGTGTGTGTGTGTGTGTGTAAGCTACTTGGGCAGGGACATGAAGCACTGGTTGGACAGAGAGGGAGCTAGAGCTTTTAGCTTGCCCACTAGTCTGAGATCTGGACCCTATAGCTGTGCCAGTGGGGAGTCTTACTGGGGACCTGGAGAGCAAGGGAGTGAACAGCCCTGGACTGACTGTGATCTCTGTGTGCTCTTAAGGGAAATTGCACTTTACTGTGTGTAGTTGTTATCCTTTCCTCCTATATGAGACACCCTCTCTGGTGTTAGTAGTGAGGATTGAGGCTCCTTGATTGCTGGGCCAGGGCATCACATATTACTTGGTGGCAGTGGTTGGGATATCCTCACATATTAATTGCTTGGCAGCAGTGGGATATCCACATCACATATTAATTAGTTGGCAAATACTAATTGGTGTGTAGTGGTGTGGATAGAGTGAATCCTGTAGCTTGTGGACAGTGAGCTTTGAATGTGTTTTTGTACTCTAAAAAAGCCACACAGTGAATACTCAGAGTTCAGATCATAATTGTTTTATTTCTTTTGTTAGCTTAGTTAGTCAGGATGAGCAGGCAGCATGTCAGCAGAAGAATATGGAAAGCTGACAAGGAGCCATCTGGTGGAGATGTGCCAAGCTAGGGGACTGGTACATGGAAACCTGTCTAAGGCAGACCTGATTGCAGCCTTGGTTACAGCTGCATCAGAAAACAGCAACCAGGAGGACAATCAGACTGGCAGTGGAGATATAATACTCTCTGAGAATGGACAGCTCAACCTTTCTGCAGTGGACTTAAAATCCAGCTGGAGCTAAAGAGACTTGAGTTGGAGGTCAGGCGTGTAAAATTAGAAGCAGCTGAGAGGCTGAGGGGTCTACAGGTTGAGGAGAATGAAAAAGTGTTATGTCTGGAAGCTGAGGAAAAGGAAAAACAGAGGCAGTCTGAGAAAGACATGCTGACTCTTTACCAGAGTCATGGAGGTAATAGGGAAGGGAGTAACTGGACCCCAGAAGCACCAAATGTCAGTAAATTTCTTCCGCAGTTTAAAGAGGGGGATAATTTTGATAGTTTCATTCATATGTTTGAGAGGGTATGTAAACAGTATGAAGTTGACCAAGGGCACTGGGTACGGTTCCTGACCCCCTTACTCCATGATAAAGCTGTAACTGTTCTGTCCAAAATGTCTGCCATTGCATGTTTTGATTATACTGCTGTTAAGAAATGTCTTTTAGAACTGTTTAAGCTAACACCTGAAAGCTATAGGAAAAAGTTTCATGAGCATAGGCGCAAGGCAGATGAAAGTGTGTGTGAATATGTTGCTGAATTGAGCACTTATTTCCATAGGTGGGTGAGTGGATGTCAGATCACCACTTTTGAAGGGCTGGCAGACCTTTTGGTGAGGGAACAAGCCCTTAACACTTTGCCTGAGGACATGAGGATCTGGTTAGCTGATAGACGATGTGCTACTTCACATGAGTTGGGGAAGAAGGGAGACCAATGCCTGGCAAGCAGGGCAGCCCTGCACAGGAAGGGAACCCCCGGCACTGCTCATGGCTCTAAAGGAACCCATGGTGGGCAGCACAGACTGCCCCAACATAATCTGCCAGTAGCAGGGGAAGCCACTAGTTCAGGAACATGTCCAGGAGCTAGAGTTAAATGTTTTGAATGCAACCAGTGGGGCCATGTGGCATACAGGTGTCCACGGAGACAAGGTGAGGAACCAAAGGTGAGGGAGCCAGTAAATGGGAAAGACAAAATGCCAATAGTAGGTTGTCTTGAGACAACAGGGGTACTAAACTACCATCCTGCAGATGTCCTCAGAGGATAGGATTTGGATGAGGCAGTACCATGTACTTATGCAGTTACACTCAGTCAGGCTAGGAGACAAGCATGTGGGTCTGATAGACTGGGGGAGACCAAGACAGACTGCATACTTGCAGCCAGGACTGGTGAGGTGGTTACTTCAGGGAGGGAGCTACTCTGTAGCAGTGAAACTGTAGGTGAGCCACAGCTGCTTGTGGGTTCTGATGGTCCCTTGGACAGAATGACTACAAAGGTAGAGGTGAGTAGTAGTACCCAGGCTGACAGTGAGGCACCGCTGTCAGAGGATGCCAGACTTCCTATGGAAGGGGAGCTGGTAAGGGTTACAAGTAGAGAGTTGAGACAGGCTCAGCTCTAAGACCCTACATTGCAAGGCCTGAGGCAGGTAGCTAGGGAGGCACCTGATTCTCAAGTAAAGGGGGAATCTGTATACTGGGACAAAGGGTTATTATACAGAGCGTGGACCCCTGAGGGAGGGTTAGAAGGTGAGAGATTACAGCAGTTGGTAGTGCCTAGAGCCTACCATCTGGTGCTTCTAGCCATAGCTCATGATATTCCCTTTGCAGGTCATATGGGCATAAAACGTACAAAGAGGCATAATATGCAGAACCTCTATTGGTCTGGAATTTTCAGAGATGTAGCAGGGTACTGCAGGACCTGTGAGCAGTACCAAAAGGTAGGCAAGGCAGGAGACAAGATGAGAGCTCCTTTGATACCTTTGCCTGTGATTGAGGAGCCATTTCAGTGGGTAGCTGTGGATATTGTGGGTCCTCTGAGTACCCCGAATTCCACAGGGAAAAGTATATCCTGGTGGCAGTGGATTATGCTACACAATATCCTGAGGCAGTGGCTTTGTCCTCCATTGAGGCAGAGAAGGTGGCAAATGTTTTGTTAGAGATTTTCAGCAGGGTAAGTTTCCCAAAAGAAATACTGACTGACAGAGGTGCCAATTTCATGTCAGACCTGCTGGCTTGTCTGTGGAAGTCCTGTGAGGTGAAGCAAATGAAGACCACCCCCTATCATCCCCAGACTAATGGTCTTGTTGAGGGGTTAAACTCTACAATCAAGTCCATGCTACGGGCATTTGCAGATCAGTTCAAGAGGGAGTGGGACTTTCCCCATCTGTTGTTTGCTTACAGAGAGGTTCCCTAGAAATCCACAGGTTTTTCACCCTTTGAGTTGCTGTATGGGCATAGGGTGAGGGGACCTCTAGATTTAATTCGAGATGAGTGGGATGGTGAGTGCGGGTCTCACAAGGAGTCTGTTGTGGCATACATCCTAAACCTCAGGACAAGGCTCAGGGAACTCATGGACTTGGCCCAGAAGGACCTGGCAGAAGCTCAACAACAGAAAATTGTGTGGTATGACAGGAATGCTTGAGCTAGAGAGTATGCTGTGGGGCAGCAGGTAATCATTCTCATTCTTGTCAGACACAACAAACTGCAAGCAGCTTGGGAGGGTCCCTACAAGGTGCTAAGAAAGGTAAGTGATGTTAACTACATGGTGGAACTGCTAGGCAGATGCAGGGGCACAAATTGTACCATGTTAACATGATGAAACCTTACCATGATAAGGAGGCCCTTGTGCTGAGCATTTGCAGTGGATTAATGGAAGAGTCTGAGGGAACTCTAGGGACTGATCTCCTCAGTGAGACTCAGGCTGACACCTCAGTGGAAGGGTTAGCAATGTCCCAGCAGCTATCTCCTACCCAGGTTTGAGAAATCCGAGCAGTGTTGCAGGAATTTGGGGACATGTTCACTGGGAAACAGGGTGCACCCACCTGGTGCCGCACCAGGTGGATACAGGACCCCAAAGGTCTATTAGGCAAGCCCCTTATAGGGTGCCTGAGAGAGTCAGACAGACCCTGAGGGAGGAGGTACAGGAGATTTTAGAACTAGGGATGATTCAAGAGTCCAGCAGTCCCTGGGCCTCCCCAGTGATGCTGGTGCCAAAGAAGGATGGCAGCACCAGGTTCTGTGTGGACTACAGGAAATTAAATAGTCACACAGAGTCAGATGCTTACCCCATGCCTAGGACAGATGAGGCCCTAGAGCAGCTGGGTGGGGCTAAGTATC
Source organism: Protopterus annectens (assembly GCF_019279795.1). Lineage (NCBI taxonomy): Eukaryota > Metazoa > Chordata > Ceratodontiformes > Protopteridae > Protopterus > Protopterus annectens. The sequence continues at coordinate 109,945,392 of NC_056737.1, forward strand.
ATACAACCATTGATCTTACCAAGGTTTACTGGCAGGTGCCCTTGACTCCCAGTGCTAGAGAGAAGTTAGCCTTTGTGACTCCTTTTGGCTTGTATGAGTTTACAAAGATGCCCTTTGGGATGAAGAATGTCCCAGTGACTTTCCAGAGGCTGGTAGATTGTATACTAGCAGGAGCAGGAGGGTTTGCCCTTGCTTACCTAGATGATATTACAGTCTACAAACATTCCTGGCCAGACTACCTTCAGCATGTCAGGGAGGTGCTGGGCAGATTAGAAAGGGCAGGGTTGACCATTAAGCCAAGCAAATGTCAAGTGGGTAGGGCAGAGGTCTCCTACCTTGGACATAGAGTGGGGAGTGGAAAGATAAGGCCAGAACCTGTGAAAGTGGAGGCCATTCAGGCATGGCCTGCACCTGTTACTAAAAAGCAGGTGAGGGCATTTTTAGGGACAGCAGGGTACTACAGAAAGTTCGTCCCCAGTTCATAGGTTCATAGGTTCATAGGTTCATACTAGGCTATCTG
>NC_056737.1:110053999-110103999 GCF_019279795.1 Protopterus annectens
AATATAAAAAGTCGAAAATGCAGAAAAAAATACTTAAAATCTGGAAAGTTTGTCTTTTCGTTATAGTACCATAGCTGCTCCCCTCACAGACCTGACAAGGAAGAATGGGTCAGATAAGGTAGTGTGGACCCCAGCATGTGAGCAAGCATTCCAGAGGCTTAAAGAAGCTTTGGGAGGACCCCCCTGTGTTAGCTAGTCTAGATTACAGCAAATAATTTGTTGTGCAGGTGAATGCTTCAAACCATGGGGTGGGGGCTGTACTTAGCCAGATTTCTTCAGAGGGAGAAGAGATCCCGGTGGCTTATCTCAGACGTAGGCTCCAATCCAGGGAGGAATGCTATGCAGCTGTAGAAAAGGAATGTCTAGCCATAGAGTGGGCACTGCAGAAATTTCAGCCTTATCTGTGTATGGAAGGAAATTCACTGTTATGACAGATCACAATCCCCAAACATGGTTAAACAGAGCCACCCAGCAAAATGCCAAGTTGCTATGATAGAGCCTGGGGTTGCAAGCATATGATATGTCAGTGCGAAACTGCAGTGGGGTTAGCAATGCCAATGCAGATGAGCTTTCAAGACAGGGAATGGGGTGAGGTACACTCAGATAGACCTAACCCTTCTCAAGCAGCATTTCTCAAGGATCACTTGAAAAACTAGCTTGAGTTCTCTGGGGGGAAAAATGTGAAGACTGGTAGAGATGAATGAAGGCTGCCAGCCTAGCCAGATAGAATTTTATAGATAATTCTATCAAGTAAATATGAATGCTGAAATACAAGCTTGTCTTATTAAATGAAAGAATATGCCGTGAAATGTTGAATTTAAAGCAATGTGGCAACATTGCCCTCTGCTGTAAAGAGAGCTAAGTCAAGCATTTCTTGCTGGTCCTTTGAAATTAAAATTATTTTATGAGTGCCTTTGATGTTTACAATTCGGCTCCGGATGGGCTAGATGAAGGCTTCCTGCCTATTGTTTTAAGGCTAAAGTTAATGACCAGACTTTACATGTGGAATGTCCTTTATTGCTCTGGTTTCTGCCCAAGTGTAAAAGAATGTAAATGCAGTTTCTGTCAGCCTGGGCACACGAGGAAAGTGTGAAATGATGTAATGTTTTTATCAGAACTGCAGTCTCAATTTAAGCAGAGAGAACCAGAAGGCATTAAGCATTTTTGTCTTGATCATCCAAATCACACCATTGCCTCTTGCTCACATGTAAGTTATCTTAGACTTGTGTTTTCTTTTAGTGATAGCTAGAAGGGAGAAAAATTAGACTAAGTGTTTTGCTGTGATGTCAGAACTGTACTACTGAATTATTTTAAGTATTTCTGTGTGATCTCTGAACTCTCTTGACTAGCACTGACTGTGTAGTAGAAAGTATTGTCTTGTGGTTTTAATTATTTAATATTTTAAAACCTCTCAACTCTGGCTGGTTTGTGATGAGATAATTTAAGCTCTAGAGTACATTGCATATTTACAGAGTTTACTGTCCAAGTCACTCCAAATAAGCTTTGACTGATTAGTCACACTTACCAATTGGATAATAATAGTGCACAGTAATAATTGGACACCCTTTTAAGGGCTTTTGAGTAGCTGATAAGTATTAGTGGGTGGTGGCCAGTGGAACTACCGTCTGATCTGTGAGAAAGGGGCACAGTTAGAGAAACTTTGCCAGCATTCCCCAGGAGTGTCTGTGTGGTTGAATAACCTCTTCTCAAAGTGCATGTGTGTGTGTGTATGTGTGTGTGTGTGTGTGTGTGTGTGTGTGTGTGTGTGTGTGTGTGTGTGTGTGTGTGTGTGTGTGTGTGTGAGAGAGAGAGCTACATGGGCAGGGACAACAGGCACTGGTTGGACAGAGAGGGTGCTAGAGGTTTTAGCTTGCCCACTAGGCTGAGATCTGGACTCTATAGCTGTGCCAGTGGGGAGTCTTACTGGGGACCTGGAGAGCTAGGGAGTGACCAGCCCCGGACTGACTGTGATCTCTGTGTGCTCTTAAGGGAAATTGCACTTTACTGTGTATATTTGTTATCCTTTCCTCCTATATGGGATGTCCTCTCTGGTGTTAGTGGTGAGGATTGAGGCTCCTTGATTGCTGGGCCAGGGCACAGGTGTCACAGCAGGTACATGCAAAAGATTGTAAGAATTATCTACTCACTGCATATCTGAAAGTACTTATTCACAGAGAGAGTCGCAGACGTATTGAATGAGCTACCAGAATAGGTGTTAGAAAAGAAATCCACAGATATAAATCTCTCCTGTCCATGATTTTTTCCTCATATTTTGCCCTATCCCTCATAAAATGTTTGATTTTCTGGTAAATTACTAAGGATTACAGCCATTTAATAATGCCAGACATTAGAGCTTCATATTTCCTACTGTTCAGAGAAATGCATGTTGATGTAAAACCTGTTGTTCTATTAACTTTTTAAGTAAATTACAATCATATATAAGTAAATTCCAATAATATTTATGTAAATTACAGTAATATTTAAAAATGTACCTGATTTGGGGTTTTTGCCCCTCATTTCTTTTGACTTTGTCCCTTATTCGTAAGCAAAAACGTTGAGAGTACTATCTACCTCTGTTGTCTGCCTACCATGAATTCTAGCTGCTGCTCCCACTGATGGCACATGTCTCACCAACAGTTCCTATGATAATAAGCATGTCTACATAATGCCCTTGCATATCCCCTTGGGTGAGACGAGTGGACAGCGTCTTGTCATTCCTCTTTTCCTTCTTGTCAGTTTATTCAGCACCTGGGCTTATAAGTGAACCCAGTGTGTCTGTGACATGGTCAGAGATTTATCCTTCTATACTACAAAGCTTTACCTATCAGTTATGTTAAATTATCTTTGTGCTTGCACATTCCTAAAAATTCTAATAAAACTTCAAAAATGTATTTATTTTATTTTACATTTATTTACGGGGGAGGTCTGACTGGATATAGCTGTCCATTTTCAGTGGAGGCCCGGGGAGAAAAGCTCCAGAACAGTTGTTAAAAATACTATACATAAAATATTTACATGTGCATTGTGGTTTAAACATAGAATTACAAGATATAGCAGATAGTAACAAATGGTTGTATGATCATACATAAGATATTTACATAAGAATAGTGGTTCGACATACAATTAAAAAGTAAAGCAGGTAGTAACATATGATAGTATGTACAATCAGTTTGTTTAATAGGGATAATCTTGAAAAAGTGATGAAGATAAGAGAAGAGAGTAAAAGAAAAAGTACTAACCAGTTTGTCTATGAGGAGGAAGGTTTTTAGCTTAAGTTAAGGGAGCATTAGTGGGTTTGGGAAGGGACAGAGGGGGGGGTAGATATCCGAGAGTTGGTATCTAAAGTGTTATAAGATAGAGTGAATCTGTGGGAGTTTTCAAGAAGAGGTAGGATAAAGGGTAGGGGAAGGAATTTGAATATGTCAGCCAGCTACAAGACAGTTGCATGTCCAGGAGTTGTTGAGTTGGGAAGTAAGGTGTTTTTTGAAGATGGTTTTGTTAGATTGTAACCTGATTTCTAGTAGTAGGGAGTTCCAAGTCTTGACAATGTTACTAGAATACAGGGAGTCACCAGAGCTGTAATGGGTTTTGGAGATTGCGATTAATGCCTTGCTAGTGGATCTTAGTTCTCGGTTATTGGAGTAGAGGGTTATCAGGTCTTGTAGGGCTGGAGTTTTGTCAGGTTGTTACAGTATTTGGTGAGCTAGAATAAGCTGCCTTAGGGCTAAGGTGCTTGAGAGTTCCAGCCAGGAGAGTTGTTTTAGGGCTTGACAGTGGTGGGTGCAATAGAAGGAGTTTGCGGCGAACTTTGCTATTTTGTTGTAGCATACTGATAGCTTGTTTAAATTGCCCTTGTTTAGATTAATTGGGGCAGAAGTAGCATACAATAAGGTAGAGAGAAGATGGGTATGAGCTAGGGTGACTTTACTCTTGCTGGTTAGGAAGTTTTTACATCTGTAAAGAGTGTCTAGTTTTTTGTAGACTTTGCTTATTGTTTGAGATATATGTTTGTCAGATTTCATATTATTGTCAATGGTGACCCCTAGTAATTTTGTTTGTGTGACAGGGGAGATATGAGTATTATCTGATGCAGAAATAGAGAATGGGGGAGTAAGTACTGTTGCTTTGGAGTGATGGAAGACTATAAGGTGGGTCTTCATAGGATTTGGTATTAGCTGGGAGTTTGATAGCCAGGTTTCAATGGATGTAAATGTCTCTTGGGTCTTAATGTGAAGTTGTTGGAGGGTGGGGCAGAGCAGATTAAGGTGGAGTCATCAGCGTATTGAACCATGTTTGCTAAAGGGGAAGCTTTATGAAGATTATTTGTAAATATAGTGAAAAGTAGGCGTCCTAGGATTGATCCTTGGGGAACTCCTAGTTTCAAAAGAAGAAGAGGGAAGGGAGTTTTTCCACTGAACAGCTTGTTGGCATTGGAAGAGGTAGTCTTGAAGCCATAGTAGAGTGGGGGTAGTTAGTTTTAATTCTGAGAGTGATGTTGGAAGTTTTGTATGGGAGACTGTATCAAACACCTTTGATAAGTCAAGGAAAACTGCAGACACTAGTTGGGCATTGTTGCGTTGCATATTTATTAGGTTACTAAAATGAATGATTGCTGTGGCAGTACTATGGTTGGGGCAGAATCAGTGTTGAGGGTCAGCAAGGAGATTTTTGGAGAAGAGATGTGTTAGGATCTGGGTGTGGATACATTTTTTAAGTATTTTAGCCAGTGGGGAAAGTATAGCTATAGGGCGATAGTTAGTTAGGTCAGTGGAAGTGCCCCCTTTATGTACTGGTATAATATAGGAGATTTTCCAGAGAAGTGGCACTTTTTGTTCTGAGATTGATCTGCTTATGGTTATTGATATTGGGTAGGAAATGGCTTTGGCAGCTATTTGTAGGAATTTGGTGGGTAGTTTGTCTACTACTTGGGTGGTGGCTTTAAGTTTAGTTAGATGCTTATAGATGGTATAAGTTGGTACTGCTTGAAGGGTGAAGGAGTTAGGGTTATTTGATGGGTTATATGGTTTAGTGGGGGTAGAGGAGGGTGGGTCTGTTGATAGCTTTGGTATAGGATTTGTAAAGAACTCATTGAATTGGGTTGCTGTATTTATGGAGGTGGTATCTATGTTTGGATGAGGAGTCTGTGATTTACCTGGTTAGAGAATACTGTTTATGCGGCCCTGAACTTTTGTGGGTTGGTATTGTGCTTAGTTTGAATTTCATTATAGTAGTTTAGTTTGTCTAGTCTGATTTGTTTTTTTTTTTACAGTGTTTCTCAGTTCTAACAATGTTTGCCTATTAGGAGTAATTTTGTTTTTGTGCCAGGAGTCCCATGCTTTGTCCCTTTGTTTCATAAGTTGTCTAGTGTTCTTGGTAAGCCAAGAGGCATAGTTGGTTTTACTGCGGATCTGTCTTGGTGGGGCAAGTTGGTTGAGAAAGCCTAAGAAGATAGTATTGAAATACTCAACTACTTTTTCTAGAGGAAGAGTTAAAAGAGGGGGACCTGTTAGAGTGTTTAAGGGCTGTATTAAGGTATTAATTAACCAGCGTATTGCACGTTTTTTATTTTTTATATTTTTCCCCTAACAGATTTGTTTGTTTTTCAATTAAACTGTACAGGTTTTAGGTCGCATTAAAGGTGGGAAAAGTTTTGAAATGATTTATTGTGGTCTCATTTTTTCTATCCCAAAAACCTGGCATTTTAACAGGGGTAAACATTTTATATCCACTGTATGCATGTATGTATATATATATATATATACATATATATATATATATATATATATATATATATATATATATATATATATATATATATGTATGTATATTATAGATATATATATATATATATATATATATATATATTTATTTATATATATATATATATATATATATATATATATATGTATATATATATATATATATATATATATCTTGGGGACAAAGGTACATGTTATGCAAACTTAAAAATAACCAGTAATGTCAGGTCTAGTGTTGTGCCTCCTGTTTGCACAGTGTACTTTTACATTTAAGCATGCTGTCAGCAGCTTGATTTTGTATATAATACCACCATTCATTTACTGCTTGTTAACCACGTAAATAGGCTGGTGTGTATGCCCATTTCAGCTGCAAATAATTAATGCAAGACATATCTAAAGACCATTAAGTTTAATCAATTGACTGGCATATTTTTTGGAAGAAGTCAGCATACTCTGAGAAAACTCACAAAGGCTGAACTCTATACCCTGGTACTGTGAAGCAGGGATCTTAGGATTTGGCCACTTTACTGGCTTAGTCTATGATAGACTTTCTAGGTGCAGTTCCTACTATTTTAACAGAGTTCCGCTGCCTAATTTTGTGCTCAGACAACCTTCAGCAGCATTGTTTTTAGATTCAGCAGGAAAAGTTTTTATAAAATTTCTGCCTAACTCATAGGGCAGGTTTAAGGGTGCACCAAGGACTTTTGGGAACTGGATAACATTTTTCTGGACTGCAATCCCCAATGTGCCTCTTAACATCTTTGTTCAAGACTTTTAGAGAAAGTCAAAAATAATTCGTGGGGGGGGGGGGGGGGCAAAGGCCCAAAATCAGGGACAAGTTTAATATAGTATCATAATTTACTTTGAAACAATACATTTTGCATCAACAGGTATTTTCTGAACAGTAAGAAGTATGAAACTTTTAATATTTAGCACCACTGATTGACCATATCCCCAGTAATTTTCCAGAAAAAACAAACAAAAAAAGATTATTATGAGGAACAGGACAAAAATATGAGGCAAAATCTGGGACATTCTTCTAAAAAGGGAAAGTTGAGAGATTGTGCATACACACCTTACATTTGATTATAGTTTGCTTATGTGACAAGACCTATTTAGGGTATAGCTAGAAAATTCTGATTTATACACCAAAATCCTATCCTGCTACCATCTCAACAAACCTGCCCTTGGCTTTGTGGCACATATAGTAAAATATGTGATTTGTGAGAAACATATACACAGTGAAGTAATCATATGATGAGCCTCTAACATAGGTTTATAGGTTCATGGGAGATTACTAGGCTAATGTCTCAAGAGCCCTTGCCAGTTTTACCCAGATTTTACCCAGTTTTCTATCCTTTGGGGAAAGATAACAAGGGTCAGCAAGTGGGTTTTGACAAGTTTTACAGATGGCCTCTGTCCATAAGGGACATGGGTGGCACTCCTAGGAGTGAATTTGTGATTTCCCATCCATTGATTCATATTGGGCTTGAAGATGGTCAGGGAAGGACTTTGCTTTATGTGAATAGGAAGCCTATTCTGGTGGAGAATGAGCAATGTATAAACCATATCTTACTTTGGATGTTGGATTACTTGTATCATTTTTGGTTCGGTTATACATCTGAAGGATGGCGACACAGTGTCCAGGAGACGGGCAAAATGCTGGCCATTAAAAAGATCATGGTATATGTGATGTACCTGACAGCTCCTATGGACCAGTTTTTGTTGCACCTTAATACAGCACATTATTCACATTTATGACTGAAAAACACATGCACCACTGGCCAAAATAAAGCTTTGAAATGAGGCACACAGCTGTTAGAAAGATTTCTGTGTCATCCACACAACTCTGTTAACAAGGTCTGAGTCACTAAAGAGTCATTCATGGAATTACTAAATGACTGTTTTAGCTGTCTCCCCTATTATTAAGTCTCTGTCTAGCAATGAATTTTCATAGCTAGTCTGTAACATATTATGTAGTTAGTTACGTGGCACTCATACACTTCTCTGAGCAGGCATTACACTTTTGGAAAATCTTTTGCTCAGAGAGTCAGCCCTTCCCTCATAAATGTCTCTCTCATACCTAGAACTTTCATGCATAACACATAAAACTGACAACTTTTCTGACAGTGTAAAATACAGCCATATGAGGCAGCACTCGTAACTCAGTAATAAAACTTTCATGCAATTGTAATGTGCGGTCTCACGCACACACACACACACACACACACACACACACACACACACACACACACACACACACACACACGCACACACACACACACACACACACACACACACACACACACACACACACACACACACACACACACACACACACACACACACAAATCAACTGTATCTTCTAAGCCTTCTGTGCTCTAAAACCTATAATGGCTATACATTTCTTCTGCAGGTAGTACTGATTTTACATGCAGGGAGACTCATATTACAAAGTGCAGAGTCACATATTGCCAAAAGTGAAAAGCATTTGTCAATACTGTATTTTCCAATGTTCTAAGGCTGCAGTGACAATCTAATAACAGCTCAGTGGTGGCTTATGGGCACGGATGCCATTTGTTCTGCTGGTAACTCAGATTTAAATTGTATGAGGATGCCAGATGTTTTTTCTGGGAGTGATTGACAGATCAAAAGTCCAGAGGTCTCCTTTCATTAACTAAGTAGACATTTCACTACTGATCTCCAGTGATGTCCAATGATAATGCTTGCCAGCTCATCTACTTGGCACACCCAAGCTCATATCACAATCTGTGCTACAAGAGGTCTTAAATGCCAGCTTGAGTTCAATCCTCATGAAGCATGTAACCTACTTCAGCTCTGCACAAAAGTCTACTTATAAATATTTTTCTCTCTTTTTATTTTAAAAGATTTACACTCCAAATTTGTGTTAGTTTGACACTGTACATTCTTCTCTCATACTATAAAACATAACGCATATGTTTTTCTTGTCAAGTTTTGATTGCATTTCAACAAGAAAGAGAGAGAGAAAAAAAAGTTTTACATCATGCAACAGATCTAAAATTCTTCTCATTAAACTGAGTTTGGTTTTCCTGTTGTTGCTACTACATTTGCCTGCTGTCTAATTTCTTTGCTGAGTAAGGTCCAAGGACCAGTCAACTTACCCAGTTAAGACATGTTAAATAAGTAAATAATATGACACCACTAAAAAGCATTTTTGCAGAATCATAGGAAATACAAGGCAAATGAGTCACCACACCATTTACACCTTGCCAAAACACACCCACATGCTGTACCTTATTTTCAAGAAGGGTAAAGCAGGCCAGTCCCATATTAAATTTATAGATACCCACAAAATCATCCAGGTTTAATTTGAAGGATACTAGGATGTCATTATGTTTAATCTGCAGAAGAAGGTTATTCCAGAGATGTGGTGGACCATGACATCAGCATGGATGTCCCCTTTAACCATCTTGTACATAGGGCTGGAGTGCCACAACAGTGGCCATCACCTAGAACAAATGATCACACTGCCATGTGGTTAGCATTGTGTACTAAATTTGTCTCTCCAGCCTGTTTGATTTATATGCTAATGGAGACTTCAATACTTTGTTCTGGTATTAGTGAACTAGGCATCAATCCATATGTTACCAGATGGGTAGCAAACTGGTTTACTGATATAACCCACCTAGACAAAATAGGGGAAGCCACCTCAAGTTGTAGATCTGTAATGGGTGCGGTACCCCTGGGCTCGGTCTTGGGACCTCTGTTATTTGAGATATACTTTTCTGAAGTGCAGGCCAAAAGCCGTGGGATATGGCTGATCAAGTTTGCAGATGACTGCAAGCTGGGTGCTGTCTTCAATTCCCCTAGTGATGTAGACATCCTCCAAGAGGGTCTCACCCAAAGAAATGACTGGTGCCAGAAACAAGGCTTCAAGCTGAATACCAAAAAATGCATCATCATCCCCACCGGGGAGAGTGATGTTCCCACAAAATATCACATTAATAACAACATCCTAAGCACACAATCAGGGGTACACAGGTTGATAGCAAACTGAATTTTGACCACCATGTTGCTTCCGTTGTATGGAAATCTTTCTACATGGCTCACCTCATAAGTAAGGATATCTCATCCAGGGACAAGGAGGTCATAACAACTCTGTATTCTTCTCTTATAAGGCCCATTATTGAGAACAATGCCCTTTTCAGTATGTACCTCGCAAAGCACATGCAGCAGCTCGAGAAACCACAGAGGTTCCTCACCAGGAGAATCCAGGGCCTCATCTACCATACACAGATAGGCTAAAAGCCCTGTCCCTCTATTCAGTTTCATACAGACTCCTCAGAGGATACCTCTGTCTGGCATACAAAGCAATCTCAGACCCCCTCTTGATGAGACTGCTGCATATCTGCAAGTCAAGGTACACTCGATTAACCTGCACTCGTGACCTCAACTTGGTCTGTGACATCAATAGGACTTGCTGGCGTGATAGATTGTGTGCCAGAGACTGTCCATCTGTGGAATAGACTCCCTTTCCACATCAAGCAGAGTACCTCATTACCCCTTTTTAAGTGCGACCTGGACAACTGGATTGGAAACAGAAAATACCCCTGGGATTCCACCTATGTCCCTGCTGGACAGGGGCATTGGGTGCTGACTTGTCTAAACATGGGCTAAACTCTTGGCTAGGCTTATAAGGACCTCAGGGCCAATAGCCTAGTAACTTCCTGTGATCCTATGATCCTATGAAACTATTTGGTTTGTGAAGCTACAGCAGATTAAAGAGGATGAAGTCTCTAATGGAAAGGAATGCAAGGCATAGGTCACCATTCAAGAGCCTATAAGAAACCAAGAAAAGTGGTAACTCTTCAAGCTTTTCTTGATAGAGCATGGACTTCAGGCCAACAATTATCTTAGTTAAGAATCTCTGGGGCCTTTCCAACTGCTTAAAATGCTTAGAAAGATATATAATGAAAAGGGCATAGTACTTAATAATTGATCTATTCAAGGCTTTATAAATAGGGATGATAACTTGTTTTGCCCAGGATTATGTGCTTTTCGAAATTAATTGAGCTAAATAGAAGGATTTTCTGACTACTGTTGCTCATGGTAGTTGAAAGAGAGGGAATTATTAACCCAGGTTCCAATATCCCTGACTATATTATCATTTGGTGTGGGGTACAGGCTATACTGTATGCTGAGGGACAGAGCTGTTTACCAAGTGTGACAATATCACTCTTTTGTCATATTTAATATTAACCTTTTTTTCATTCAAAACTTGTTTATAAGGATAGCTCCTGCTGTAATGTATGGGTATCAGAGGGAGATTTTACATTAATGCTCAGTTTGCAGCCACCTGCAAACTTAGTTAACCAAAAGTCCTGATTCTTAGCCTGGAGAGGAAAGAAATAGATGATAAAAATGAGTGGTCCTAGTGCTGAGCCATTGGCTAACCCACTAGTTATTTTCATGGCTTCTGAGGCGGCATGTGCCAGCTTAACTATGTGGATTCTGTCTTTCAGCTGATTGATTATCACCTCATCATGTATGGATCGACATTTAAGGCACTTAGTCAGTTTATGATGTCAGCAGGGTATATAGTGTCAAATGTTCTGGCCAAATCCACATAAGATGTGTGAAACACATAACCACTCTCAAAACCATGTGTGACTTTCTTGAAGAAATTAATTAAACTGAGTGGGGAGGAGCTCCCTTTGATAAAGTCAAACTGATACAGTTCATGAGGTCAGATAAAATACATTCCATAGCTTTGCAAATCAGACTAGTCAGAGTAATTGGTCTATAGTTTCCAGGGTTAGTGATAAGACCAACCTTGTGTAAGAGAATCACCGCTACACTTCACCATACTACAGGGACAAATCCTATGTCTAAGCTCAGGTTAAAAATTTTACGAAAAGTCTCCACAAGAGCATATTTGGTGCTATTTATTAAGCATCCAAGTAAATTATCAGGCCCCATTGAAGTAGTATTTTTGATTTTAGGGAGTACCTTCAATACGTTTTCCTTTGTGATATTAGGAGGTGTAAGGTACTTAAGGATTTGTGGAATCAAGATAGACATTTCAGACATAAAGTTTGTACTATATTTGTCAGCTAGTATATTTGCTGTGTCTACTATATCTGAGTGGTTGCTGCCAGTTTGTATAAGTTCAGAACACTGCTGGGTGTTATTTCTCAGTTTCCTATTTGAAATAAAGAAGGGCTTAGAATTATCCTTGGCTTCAATCTAACTGATGTTTCAGATTTGCCTTACTAGCCCAGATAGTAGCGTTTAGTTCTTCAATGATATTCTTGATGCAGTCTTTAATGAGAAGAATTTTAGATCTGTTGCATGATGTAAAACATTTTTTTTTCTCTCTTTCTTGTTATAGAGAATATATATGCTTGTGGATCACAAGGGTGGTTTGTTCTTCAACTTCCCATTATATTTGGCTCTAGTAGGAATGGCTATTTTGAGGCATTTATCTATGTGGGAATAGGTTCATAAGTCCATAGTAGCTAATGACTGCAGGGGGCTTTAATAGCATAGCCATACATCCCACATCAATCCAATAAATCTTGTTGCCTTAGAGGTTATTTTAAGGGGTATATTTTAACTAGGGCATGGCTAGTCAAGCATTTGCAGGATGCCTCCATACATTAGAGACATAGGTGCCAGACAGGGCTGAATTTCAGATTTCTGATGTACTAGTCCATCCTGCTTATGCTTTAATAGGATTAGGAAAGAACTCTGCTGCACATGGATGTGAAGCTTGTTCCAGAGAAGGGGTATTCTCTGAGACACATTCTCCAACATGTTCTGTTTATGTTGCAAGCAATGTTTAAGTCCTTAGATTGGGTAGATCTCATGCTATTCATTTTTTGTATATGCAAAACGTCATACAGGGTTCAAAGAATGCCTTGTATGCCAGAAATAGATTGCTCCTCAACTGTCTGTAGAATACAGAGTATAGGGATAGGTCTTTGAGGTGATCTGAACAGGACATGCTGTTAAAGTATAACCAACAAACACAGCAAAGGAAGCAGCAAACCAGTTGAAACAAATATAACTGTTTAATCCACATTAAGTACTTTCTTCCCTCTAAGATACAAGGGACTTCAGAACAATGTTAAACTAATCAACCCAGTCATTTATACTTATTTAATCCAATTACTAATTGAATAATAAGTAAAAATTAGTAAAAAATTGAATGATTCAATTATGTACTTAAAATCTGCAACTGTGTTGCTAGGTAAAAAAATAAATACATAGTTTAATAACAAATATGTACAAAAACGTTAAACACCAGTACAATATAATTTAATGATGTGAAAAACTTCTATAAGTGTGATAAATTAAAAAAATTACATTATCCTAAAATATTTTTTTATTTTCAAAATACAAGAAATACTGATAGCTTCATTTATTCCAGGATATTCTGTTGCATTACTACCACAACGGATGTGTGTAAACTTAAATGGCAGTTGCAGTGTAATGCAACAGAATATCCTGGAATAAATGAAACTATCAGTATTTCTTGTATTTTGAAATTAAGGATCCTTGAAGTAGCCTTCAGGGGATGGGGTATAAGCCTTCCAGCAGGGAGAAAAAAAATGCCACTAGCAATACCTGTTTAGAAGCAGTGCTGCAGTGATACCGCACTATAACAGAGCTTTTGAAATGTGGTGCACCCGAGAGTGTGCTTATTAGACGCAGATTACTGTTTCCAAACAGCAAATTCAGAACCAAACTCACACTATTCAGCTATAGAACTAACTCTCAGAAGTGCCCACACCAACCCTTGGTTAGAAAACATGGAGTCTGCTCAAAAAACAAATTGAACAAACAAACACAAAGACAAGAAAGATGCAGTGAGAATCTCATAAGAAATTCATCACGTTTATTTTAGCCATCAAAGCACAGTTCCAGATATATAAATTACTGTCTTCAGAGATATTTTCAGTACAGCTTAGGAGGAATGTCTGACTAGTGTGAATACATGGTTGTCTACCTAACTGATAACTATAAGCATTAGGGTGACAATAGAAAATCCCAATTGACAAGCTAAAACAGTGAGTGCAATGTACACACAGAATAACAACTTGGAAAAAAGCTAATAAACATAAAAATGTTTGTAAAGCTAGAAAGTAGCACGTAAAAACAGTTGTGACTGATGCACTATGGGAAATATGCAAATTCCCCCAAAAGGATAATACAAGTTACAGCTATCATGTAATAATAAAGAGGGAGGTTAGGCTATGCTTTTCATCTAAAACTTCATCAGGATGGCTATGGAATCCTAAAGGGAAACTAACAGGAATGACTAGAAGAAACAACCAATAAAACAAAATAACAATACAACAATAAGAATACAGAAACACAAATGGGCAAATAATAAATGGGAAAATATATTAAAACATAACATGCTGGCCTGCTGCGCACACCTAAGGCAAAATAATGCAAGTACAAGTCATGACAACATTCAAACTTTGACAGGGAAATAAAATATGCAAAAGAAGGAGTCCAAAAGTATGGAGATGCTGGAAGAATTAGTGTTGAATCTTTTGAAGATTTAGCACCGGGACAATAGACTCTGCATAATTAAGTCCTGGTCTTTTTCTAGATTGTAATCTAATCTGCCAGCCCAGTTCTCTTTTCTCCAGCAATGAGTTGTAATCACCATTGTACAGGGTCTTTGGGATGTGGTCCAACACATGGAATTTGAAGCTGTTGTGTCCCAGAGTAGCTAGTGCATGCTGAGCCAGTTGGCTGGTATGTTTAAGGTAAATAACCCCTTCTAGGTTGCAGTCGCCCCCAACATTGGGGTGGTAGACCTTCCTGTTGTTAGGGCAAAAAAAGCTTACGAACCCACTCATGTGTGAGCAATAATGACAGGGGGGAGTTTCTGCATATATAGGTCCCTGGGAAATCCAATCTCATGGTCGTCGGGTGCTCCAGGAAGTCCCTGATACTCTTACCCCTCCTGGCTGTGAAGGTAGATCTGGAGGGGAAAATATACCCAAAGCTCCTGTTGCTCATTATTATGGACCAATTGTCAAGGATGATCCTGGTGATGTCACCATAGTCTGTGGAGTAATCCAAGATGAGGTTTAATCTGTATTTCTCATCCTGGTAGCCCGGGACCCTGGTGCTGATGAAGGGTTGGTATGGTCTTTGCACTCGTTGGGTAATGATGGGGTCCAGGACTCTATCAAGTAGCCTTTTGGAGTAGCCTCTGGCCAAGAAATCCCTCTGTAGGTTGTGCATGTTGTGAAGAAAATCAGACATTTCCCCAGACACCCTGGAGATTCTGAGGCCTTGAGACTTGACTACGCTCATCTTCTGTCTCAGAGGGTGCATGCTGGAGGCATGTAGGAAGAAGTTGACCCTAATTGGCTTTTGATAAAGGTCATGGGTCAGGGTGGTTGAATCAGCCTTCTTCCTGATGGTGAGGTCCAGGAACTCAATTTCTTCCTGGTGCTGTTTTGCCGTAAACCGAAGGAAGGGGGTGGTGTGGTTGATGTGTTCCAGGAACATGTCTAGCTCACTTTGGCTTCCCTTCCAGACCAAGAAGATGTTGTCTATGTACCTGTAGTAACAGGTCATGTGGCCATAATGGGGGGCATTGTAGATGTGGTTCTGTTCCCATTTTCTGAGTGCTCTGTTGGCCAAGCTAGGTGCCATGGCTGCTCCCAAGGCAATGCCCATGCTCTGCCTATAGTATCTCCCATTGAAGCGAAAGAAGTTGTTTTTGAGGAGGAGGGACAACAATCTTCCTAGGTGCTCCACCTCACCTGGGAGTGCTGCATGGTCCTCTTCATAAGCCTTGGGCATGGCTTTGATGCAGTAGTCATGGGGGAGCATGGTGTAGAGTGGCTCGACATCTATGGTGACTAGGATGGAGTCACTATTGATGGGAACCTTTCTGATTTTTTCAAGAAAATCCATGGAGTCCAGGATGAAGGATGGATTTTTCTTAACCAGTGGTTTGAGGTGGAAATCAAGGTAGAAGGTGATGGTTTCCATGATGGAACCCCCACTGGTCACTACTGGATGGTAAGGAGGGTCCTGGAAGTTCTTCTGCAGTTTCGGGATGTCAAAGAATTGGGGTAATCTAGGGTGGTGTATAGTAAAAAATTCCAGAAGCCCCTCATCAATCAGGTCCCCTTCCTCAAGGTTAGCCAGCCCAGATTTGATGGATTCATAGGCTGTGTGTACCCGGTTGAGGTCAACCTCCCTCATAAAAGTGGACATTGCTCAGCATGGTCTCCAGCTTGGTATTGTAGGACCAGGTATCAGTGACAAACATACCACCCCCTTTGCCCACTTTCATCACCCTTCTCGTGTGATCTTGGCTTAGGTCCTTTAGTGCTATGAACTCATCTTTGGTAATATTGCAAATTTTCTTTCTGTTGTTCCTCCTACCCAGCAGGGCCCTAATGTCCTCCTCACATTTGTCCTGAAAGGCTTAGATCACTGCATTAGGAGGAGGGCAGAAGTTGCTGAGACTTTTCCATTTGACCATTTGGATGGTGTGCGTGTCAAGATCCTAGCTGTTTTCCCATGGGTGTTGAAGAAGAGCTTCAGCTGAAGTTTATGGGTGAATAGCCTTAGGCTGATAATAGTCTTAGTGGTGTCGGACCTTTTCTGGGGGATAAAGGTCAGCCCCTTTTGAAGCACTCTGAGCTCTAACTGGGTCAGTGGTGTCTGGGAGTGGTTCCAGACTGTGGCCGGTGAGTGGAAGGACCTGTGGGTATTCTCCTGCCTGTTGGTGTCTGTGGGTGTCCTAGGTGTTTGAGGTCTCATTTCCCCTGCTAATTCCGGTTCCTCCTCTCCTGCTGGAACCATAGGGATCCCAGCCATGGTGGGCCCCAAGATTCTTGTGAGTGTATCCCCTGAAGAATGGGCTCCGGTGTGGTGGTCTGCCTCTGGTCCTCCTGGGGGGTGGAGGTGGTGGGGTTCCCTTGGTCTGGTCATTCCCAGGATTCTTGTGAATGGATCCCCTGATGTCTGGGTCCTTCAATGTGGTGGTCTGCCTCTGGTCCTCCTGGGGGCAGTGGTCAGTGTCCCTTGGTGTGATCGTTCACAGTTGTCCACACTGGGCTGTGGTGAGGTCATGGGGGGTGATGTCATGGCTGTGAGCGTGGTTGATATGTCTGGTTCCAGTATGACTGGGGCCCTGGGAACATCCTGCTGGAATCCAGGCTGATCTTCCCTATGGTTGGGCCTAGGTCTTGGTGTTTTCTGGGACAGAAGTTGGTCCCTCTTCAGTTTTTTGACCCTTTTCCCACGTATCCTGAGTTCAAAAGTGTCCAATCTAGTCTTCATGTCCCTGAAATAGTCCTTGAACCCCGGGATCTTGCTGCAAATGTCTTCGACGGTGGTCAGAGAATGCAAAAGCCTTTTCCTATGTCTCTGGTTGTAGATGAAGAGCAGGTCCAACAGCTTGTGTCCCGTTTCCCTGAGGGTCTGGTTCCAATCTCTGATTAGTTGTTCATCTGCCCCTCTGTGAAATGGTTTATTAGTGATCGTTAGTCCTTTAGGAATTAGTCCCTGGTTGAGACATGTGGAGAGATAAAAATTCTCCCATTTTATGCACACTAAGCTTCTTAGAGTGTCCTCGAGTACCCAGAGCTAGTCAGTGTTGGAGCTGGTAGGTTGGTCAGCGATGGATGGTTGGCACAGTAAAGTCCCCTTGCTCAAACTCAGGTAGGGTGAATAAGTCCTGGAATCATGAGGACTCCATTGCTGCTTTAGTCCTGGCGGCTACCTAGACTGACGTCAGATGGCCCTGGTGAAAAATAAGGATCCTTGAAGTAGCCTTCAGGGGATGGGGTATAAGCCTCCCAGCAGGGAGGAAAAAATGCCACTAGTAATACCCCTTCAGAAGCAGTGCTGCAGTGGTACTGCAGTGTGACAGAGCTTTTGAAATGTGGTGCGCCCGTGAGTGTGCTTATTAGATGCAGATTACTGTTTCCAAACAGCAAACTCAGAACCAAACCCACACTGCTCAGCTGTAGAACAAACTCTCAGAAGTACCCACGCCAACCCTTGGTCGGAAAACATGGATTCTTCCCAAAAAACAAATTGAACACACAAAGACGAAGACAAGAAAGATGCAGTCAGACTCTCATAGGAAGTCCATCACGTTTATTCGAGCCATCAAAGCGCAGTTCCAGATATACAAATTACTGTCTTCAGAGATATCTTCAGTACAGCTTAGGAGGAATGTCTGACTATTGTGAATACATGGATGTCTCCTTACTACCTTAGACACAAGTTGGATGAAAGCCAGGTTAGTATCTACATACGTATTTTGAAGTTAAAAATATTTTAGGATAATGTCATTTTTTCATTTATCAAACTTATAGAAGTTTTTCACATCATTAAATTATATTGCAGTGGTGTTTAATGTTTTTGTACACATTTGTTATTAAACTATGTATTTATTGTTTTACCTAGCAACACAGTTGCAGATTTTAAGTACATAATTGAATCATTCAATTTTTTACTAATTTTTACTTATTATTCAATTAGTAATTGCATTAAATAAGTATAAATGGCTGGGTTGATTAGTTTAACATTGTTCTGATGAAGTCCATTGTATCTTAGAGGGAAGAAAGTGCTTAATGTGGATTAAACAGTTATATTTGTTTCAACTGGTTTGCTGCTTCCTTTGCTGTGCTCATTAGTTACATGCTGTTAATGCCCAGTATTCTTTATGTGGGGAACCTCTGAGGGCATTCCAGATGCTGGATGCACCTGGTCAGGTACTGAAGGAGGTGTTATTCTTAATGATGGGTCTGATGAGAGCTGAATACAGTATAATAATGACTTTGTTAGACCTAGATGCCATACCCTTATGAATAAGATGAGCAACATAGAATGATTTCCTTACTACCTTAGACACATGTTGGATGAAAGCCGGGTTAGTATCTACATATGTCTCCAAATCCCTGAATAGTTTGTCTACTTTTAGGTGCGTGTTATCATTGAAGTAGCTGACTTTCGAAAGGGAACTAATATGTATTTCTTGGTATTAAGTTTTAAAACATGGCTATGGCATTGCTCATTTGTCTGTGTTAAGCCTTCCTAGAGGACAATAGTGTCCAGGGGGATTCTATGACAACTCCTAATTTGCAACTATCTGAAAACCTGGTCAACCTGAGACCCTTAATATTGACCTTAACTTCCTTAATGCAGATGTCAAAAAGGAGCAGTCCCACCATAGAGCACTGAGGGACTCTGCTAGTAATCAGCCACTTTGTAGCCTAACTCCCAGGTTCCCATCTGAGAACCAGTTGGATATCCAGTAAGTAACATAGGAGTTTATGTTAAATTCCATGAGTTTGTTTATAATTTTGGAGTGGGTTATTTTATCAAATGCCATAGCAAGGCCAAGGTAGGTAATATGCACTGTTTTACCCTTATCCATTACCTTGGTGACCTTCTCGAAGAGGTCCACCAGGTTGATTAGGCATCATCTGCCCTTGACTATACCAAACTGGGTTGATCCAGTGTCTAAAGGTTTTCTATGTCATTAGTAATCATTTCCATGATAATTATTTCCATGGCTTTGGATACAAGACTAGTCAGACTTATGGGTGTGTACTTACCAGGGTCCATTAATGGCCAGCTCCTCCATTTATGTGGCATGAAGCCTGTCTGGAGGCTATGGTTAAATAGTGTCTCCAGGGGTTGCATTTGGTTTATGAGTCATCCTGGGATATTATCGGGGGCAATCGATGTGGTGTTTTTGGCCTTGGAGAATGCATTTAGGAACTGCTCCTTTATGATAGTTGGTGGGGGGCTTATGCTGGGTGGGATTTTCTTTGCAGTGAGTGGGGAGGACTAAAGTTAGAGCTGAGTTTGTCAGACAGTAAGTAGATTTGTGATATCTTCTGGCTCAGTGCAGTTGGCTCCATTTACAATTAGTTCTGCTCATTGTTGTGTACTGCTTTTGAGGTTGTGGACAAACCTAAAGAAAGAATTATGGTTGTCCCTAATCTGGAAGGATACTTTTACCTGAAACCTGGATTTGGTAGACTTGATTTGCCCTCTGAGTTGTTTATTTAGATTGATGAGAGAGCTTTTATCCTGCTGGGCATTGTACTTCATATTTTTTGCTATGACTTTCTTCCTTTTGTTGTTCAGCCTACTGATGTTTGAATTATCCTAGGTGGTTTGATTTCTTAAGTTTGTTCTAAGCTTATTCCCGGAAGGCGCAGCTATTTCTTTGCATCTATTATCATGATTGTACAGGATTTCAATGAACAATTCCACATAGGCAGCTGTGGTCTCAGAGATTGGTGGGGGGTAGACATTTTACCAGGTTATCACTTAGTAACAGGAGTTCCTTTATATGTATCACAAGTGAATGGGTGCTGTGTCTCATGATGTTACAAGTGAATTTAGATAGCTCATTACAGAGTTTGAGGAAGTAAATCTCCCTGTATTCCTTATGGCAGGTTTTACCCCACATCCCTCTTAATTTATTGTTCTCAGTCCACATTTGCTGAACCTTGCTGAAAGATCAAACTATGCCCTACCAGACACTAATAGCTTCTCTTGGTGTTACATTTTTGGGGCATAGTATTAACACCAGGAATAATTTGTGTGCTGGACTGCCAAATGTTAAAACACCAGTTAAAAGCAGGTATTTTCATCACAGAGAAGGAACATTAAGGAACTCCTTCCCTAAATGTATAAAGGAAGTTGATAGTGTTGAATTTTTCAAGTTCTTGATAGGTAAATGGTATAGAAATATTGTTTATATTCCTGGTTTAACTGGTGGCAAACCCTTAAATGGCTCCTAGGAGCCTTGAGTTTGAAATTCTTCTACAATGAACATATAAACCTTGGGGACAGAATACTGAAAACTGTGAAAGCTAACTGACAGCATTTATCACATTGAATATAGGCTCATAGATCTAATCATGTTCAATATTTCTGCTGCATAATTACAGCATTCTATCCTTACAGGCTACCATCTGACTAAATGCAGTAAATGTATTCATATTTTCTTCAAAAAAGTGGTGTCAGACAGCAAATGCAAAATGTTCTTTTGGCCTGAATACCGCAGTTTACATTTAAACAATTAAAGCTACCATCCTCTGATGATATAACTATGTTACAAATTTTTTTTTTGAATTTTAAAAATTCAGCTTGACTTGATGTTGCAGAGGGTAGGCCTTCTACTGCATAGACTATGAACCAGGTTTGATTACAGGTGTCTGTTTTTTTTTTAGCACTTTTTCATTCCTGTGTATCATCCTATGGCCTTCCAATCTAGTGCGCCATGTCCATGCTGGGTTTACCAGCTTCTCCATACTCCTGGACTAATTTCAATATATAACTAGGACCAGTCATAGAACCTAAAGGCAATCCGGGGGTCTTGTTCAACACCATCAGCCTTGGGACTTTTTAATTTTTAAGCCTATCATGCCCCCACACACACACACACACATCACAGACTAGTGGAAATCAGACCAGAAGTGGACAAAAAAGTAGCAAGAGAAATTGTCAGAAAACAAATGAAAGAATATGAAGTTTATGACCTAAGGAAAACCTTTAAAGCTCACAGTTATAGAGGCAAGCATGGAGAACTTGTGGAAGAACATTATGTTGATTAAGATTTGGTGCCCACATTTTTAAAAGAGAGGTGAATTTAAACCAAGAGATGAAATGTTAATGGCAACTCAGGGCAGTGGACTGCGAGAGATCCAGCCAAATGTATGCTGTGTGGTACAGAACTAGAAACAGTAGCACATCTTATTGCTGTCTGTGATAGAGTTATGTCTGAGGAGCTATATGATGAAAGACACAATAATGTGGCAAGACTGTTACGTAGCTGAGAAGCTCTGGAAATATAAACCACAAAGAATTACTGGAAATGAAGACATACTAATTACATGGGATCATCCAATACCACCAGACAAGAAAGTATAGAAGCAAGAAAACCAGAAATTCTAGTTGAAGAAAAAAGGGCATAAATAAAGCTAATTACTGAAACAACTACCCTTAGTGTCCTGCATGCTGAGACACAAAACTGTAAGAAGCAAAGATATATAAGCAGAAATTAGAGCAATGTGGAATACAGGTAACCCAAATTATGATACCTAGATAGTTACAATAGTACTAGGAGGAAAAAGGGCTATTAACATTTTTCAAGCACACTTAAATATGTTGCTGACACAAACAACTCTGTGTGAGTTACAAAATTAAGCAATTCTGGGTACCTTGCGAATGCTGACAAGACCACTCTTGACAAACACCAAAGATTTTAGCAGTAATAATTTCATGAAGAAGTCCATTCCTATCATGATATTACAAACCCTAAACAAATTAAAAAGGTAGTGTTCTGCATCTATCAGTGTCTAGATTGCTGCTATTGACAGAGAGATATTAGGAATCCCATGAATCACTGTGAAACCTTGGGTTGGAAAGGCTGGCACCTGCAGAATAAGAATGGGGAGGGGTAAGCAAAACGATGGATTTGTAGTATTATAAAACATGGTATTCTTTATGTTACAAGTTACACATGGAGAGGGTACCTACTCGTTTCCAGGATAAGGACACATGATATCAGAAGACCAGGCACACTGTGTGCTACTTTATATAAAATGATGTAGCAGCAGTGGTAGGAAAAAGCTAAGTTGCTGTTAGCAGTGACTGCCAGAGCTGATGGCTTCTCTTTTAGACTTTGACATTTGTATGCTGGTTGTCTTTCAGTGTCTGAGATGGGGGACCTGATGTTGGAATTGGTGTAAACCAGCTGCCTCTCCTTATGAATAGAAGGTGAGGGGATACAGAAACAGAAATACTACCACCAGTGACTACTAGAGTAAATAGCTTCATTTTTTTTAAATAATGTTATTTTTTAATTTCTATATGATTATAGATAAAATGTATTTGTTACTGGTCCTCACACAAACAGGGATGTAAAATCAGTTGACATACTCACTGGACGAATTCAGCATTTTTAAGATGACAGGAATACATTTATGTAAGAGAGATATTAGTAGGTGAAAGCTTGACAGTGTTTAGAATGTTAAGAAACATTACCAGTGAATACATCCTGCTATTGATAAGACCCTGAGTGTAACATCTATTAAACACCTCTGTAAAGTACTCAAATGGTGATCTGATCCAAACTTTTAATGACCCATTTAGTTGAATTTTATAACCTTTCCAAAGATGTGTGTCTTAACATTTTCGGTTATCTCACAGCAAACATATGTAGCCATCTGCAAATATTGTTTAAGGCATTTTATTTTCTTGTATTATTCTAGTGTCAGACTCATCTCTGCTAATCTACAGTTAATGTAGTAAACTTTTGTTCTTGGACCTAATATTTTGTTCTTTATATGTCATAATAATGGTACTTCTTTTCCCTCTGTATATTATAGAAAACAGATGTTTCCTTTCCTTGCAGCTCACATTTTCCATTCCTTTAATCCCCTTACTAAAGTACTTTTTTTCCATCCTTATAACATATCTTTCCTAACCAGTCTCCCAAAAACATTAGCAAACTCAACAACATGTTTATGCAGCTCTTAAAAATAAGGCATAAAAATCAGTTTTTTTAGTAATCTTATTTAGATATTGCTTTTTACATTAATGTCTGTAATACTGAACACTTTTAAGAGGTTTCTGGCCAGGTTTTGTGTATGTTGCTTTATATACATAGATGGCTGTATCTCAAAACTGTTAGGCATATTTTAATGAATGCAGCTAATAATAGTGGGAAAACTGAGCTGAAAAATTTCATTGAAGTATGTTCTTTTTATCTTGTATTTATTAGCAGCTGTATCCAGAGTTTTAATATGAACCATTTTGTTTTATGCCTTTGTTTCTGCTACAACATCTGAAAAGACTGAAACTTCACTTTTGTAAATAAATACACATGGCTATAGAGTGCATATTATAAAACACACACACACTCTCTTCATAGTTTTAATAGCTTTCAGTATTTGCCATACTGAACAAATACGACAACCTTGCTTTGTTTTGAAATGAATGTCAAGAAATGTAGTTTGTGAATTTCTAGTACCCATTCCGAACCAGATTTTCCTATAACATACACAATGAATGCAAACATAAGCAATTTGAGTTTCACCAATGCACTGCTGATTGCTCGAGTGAAAACATACTTGCAATGCCAAACAAGTTTCCAGAAAATGTTTTTTTCTGCATGGCACATAAATATATTGTCTCTGATGTTGGACATGCTCCACTTAAAGAAATCCCAATCACTCAGAGCCACACGCTCCAGGGATCTAAACCTTGTCATCACAATGAAAAAAACATGCTGGAGGGATAGGTTCCTGACCCAGAGACTCCCCATACCCTGGATTAGACTGCCCATACATGTCAAGCAGAGTGCCTCCTTGGACCTCTTCAAAAGGAATCTTGACGATTGGATGGGAGACAGGAAATTCACCCCGGGATCACGTCAGTCGCCCTGCTAGACAGGGGTCCAGGGAAGTAAATACTGTGGGAAGAAATATCCAGGGAATTGTTATGGCTAGGCTTGTATAGGCCCTAGGGCCGATAGCCTAGTACCAACCTATGAACCTATGAACCTATGTACCAGAAACTTAGAAAAAATTAATCTACGTAGAAAGTTTGTAGAGTGAATTGTTTCCCAATCAAATACGGAGACAAACATTCAGCTGTGAGCAAATGACCCGCGGACAGTTGAGTCGTGAACAAGTAAATGATAACTGAACAAGGGACAAGACCCACAGATAACTTGCTGTACACAATTCATAACATCTACTTTTAGACTTAAATATAAAGAAAAGGTTACCTCTTATATGTGCAGGTGTTCATTTGGCCAAGAATGTCAGTGGGATTCAATAAACTGAAATCTCCATGCAGGAACAATGCAGCCATTCCTGCACAGAATATGGCCGTGGAGTGATCCAATAAACTACTGTTCTGACGTGCACGAGCTGCCTACACTATTCCTGCATGGACACCACTTCATAATGCTAATTACCTCATTTGCAGGTGAAAAACATGCAAATGAGGTGAATTAGTGATTCAGCAAGTAGGCAGGCATCCATGCAAGAATAGTGTTAGTTGCAGAAATGTAATTAGCGATTCAGCAAGCAGGCAGGCATCCATGCAAGAATAGTGTTAGTTGCAGAAATGTATTTGGCTACTAGCCGAATACATTTCTGCAAAAATTAAAATGGAAGCATGACAGCTCAGATAAAAGCATGTATTATAATCTTTAGGCATGCTAATGGCCAAATATATGGCCATTGTCATGGAAAAGTGTTTCGTTTTTCTAAAAAGTTTTTTTTTTTTTGTTCGATATCAGACGTTTAAGCATAGGGCAGCAGCTTGCAAATGGGATATTGCCGAAAAAAAAATAAAATGTGAAAACACAATTTTAAGGGAAATCTGCATTTTTGCCATTTTTGCCATTATAGTCTATGGCATGTAGAATCAAAACAATACCAGGAAACAGTGGCTGTTAAGGCTAAAGGCTCTGGTGAAAGGCAGTAACTAGGGACTAAGGCAGTAGGGTATGCAAATGAGTGGAAATTTACTGACTCACAAAAATATTCTAAGTGCCAAACTGCACCTAACCGTGTAGGTGCTATAACATGATTGTGTAGGCAGGAGAAGCAATTGACATGAAAAGGGGATGTGTCATGCTTACTGTAAGCACATTGGAGCTCCATGGCTCGCAGATAAGCTTAGCTAAGCACAGCTAAGCAAGGGGGTGTGTCTGAGGCTGTATTGACTTATTCCATGAAATGAAGAGCTTGTTCGCATCCAGGGAGGGCCATTTCTTAGTGTTTACATTAGCTAAATGGGTTTGCACGGTCTGCACCGGGTCTAAAAAAAAAAACAGAAAAAGCAGGACTGTTTACATTTGGGCACTGGGATTGCCCGTCGTGCCTTGGGGCTTAAAAGGGAGAAAAATGGGAAGGGGAAAAAGAATAGCAGAATTAAAGCAATCAAGTACAAACAACATAGCTGTCAGGTGGAATGCATCATAGTCAGCCAATCATACAGGCAGCGTCTGCAGCACAGCAGTATAAACTATGGAAACATCTTACAGTCTGTTTTTTCCCACAAACTCTGCACCATTGGTGTACACATACGGGAGAATTTTAACCAAAAAAATGTTAGGTGCTGCCATTGCTTTGATCCATCAGTATGTGCTAGAGGCTGAGGGCGGTGAGGAGGATAATGCTGACAACTGCCACAGACTGAGGAAGAGAAGGGTGTTCAGACCCAGGGTAACTTACCAGGGCCTACATGATCTGGAGATAGTAGAACTCTACAGGGTGGACAAAGGCATACTGCAGCAAATCATCAAGCTGTGCTGGCCTCAACCTAGACACAGAGCCAACAGAGGGGAACCCATCCCAGTGGATACCAAGGTATGCGTAGCCTTAAAAATACTAGCTACAGGTACTTTCCAAAGACCTACTGGGGACATCATGGGGATCTCACAGGCATTCGCATCCAGGTACTCCACCAGTTCCCGGATGCCATCCTACCACATACCGGTGAGCACATTTACTTCCCTAATACCTGTGAGGAGAGTATCAGCAATGTGCGTCTCTTCCACCATATAGCAGAATACCCGGAGGTACTGGGTGCGATAGACTGCATGCACATCCACATCAAAGCACCACCCGGTGAACAGGGTAGGGTCTACATAAACTGCAAGGGCTTCCCCTCCTTCAACTGTCAGGTCATGTGCAATGCCCAGGGTGTTATCATGAATGTGTATGCTGGCAGCCCTGGAAGCTATCATGACTCTCACATTTGGCATTTATCACAGCTGCACCAGGCATTTGCCAGTGGGGACATCCCGTATGGCCATCTGGTGGGGGATGCTGGCTATGTACTGGAGCCATAAATGATGACACCCATCAGAAATGCATACATACACACTCAAGATGCCATAATGAGGCACACGCAAAAACCAAGATCATTATAGAGTGTGAGTTTGGGATGCTGAAGTCATGGTTCCTCTGCCTTGACATATCTGGTGGAGCCTTGCAGTACTCTCCAGCCACATGTGCACACATTTTCATAGTATGTGCCATGCTACACAATATGATCCTGCAGAAACAGCTGCAGCAGGAACATCATGGGGAAGGGCCACACAGCCCACCACCACTGGCAAGGTCCCCACAGGCACAGAGGGACTCAGAGGAGGAGGCCCCTGAGCCTGCTTCTGTAGGCCAACAGAGTCATGCCCAGTATGCTCAGGCCTTGGTAAAGAGGCAACGCATAGCACACACACTGACACTGCAGGGACTGGCACCTCTTTCTGACTCGCACTCATAGTAAAATGTATGACACACACATCACAGTACTTGTAACTTACTATGTATTGACAGTGTACTGTGTGCATCCAACATAGATGACCCTCAAGCACCATCCTCACAACTGCCGCAGGCACAAGGTAAATCAGTATTCTTAACAATAAATGAATGGATTAATGCTTTGGTAGGTTATCTATGGTAATGCTGCATGCATGAAAGAGAATGGGGTGGCCTACTGGGATAACAGAATACAACTGACAGCTACATGGGACACCAGGAAATGTCTGCCCAGTACTGGCCTCCCCACACTATGCAGTAGTACCCAAGGTGGCAAATCCCACTGCAGTATATATGTGGGGCCAACTAACTGGGGAGTCATAGGTCACAGGCACGGATGTCAGTGTGGGCATCCCATACCCACCCCTCAGACCCATAAAGCAGGTCAGCTGTAGAAAACCAGATAGAAATGTCTGACAAAGGCCCAAAAATGGCAGGAATGTTGAATTACTCCCCTACTGACTCACACAGTGATAGCACAGCAGGTCTCACAGCTGCAGTAAGGCTATGAAGGGTAAGAAGTCTGAAACTCAAATGTATGCCATTACAATCTGACCTGTGGTCTTTACTGATATGCCTCTAGTCCCCAAGACACAGCACAATAATATGGTAAATGGAACCAAAATGTAAAGCAAATATTAGCACAATCTGTGCAAATGTGTACAGATGACATGTATGCTCCCCCCATATACCCACAGAAATGCAGTAACATGTATATTTGCAGGGAAATAGCAGCATAGCACACACTGGCAGGGCTGTCCCAATACACATGTAAACATGTTACATGTAAACAATATGCAGGGGTCAATGAGCTATGTGTATGTGTGATTAATACTGTTAGGATCAGGCCAGCACGTTCTTCTGGCAGTCATCTTGTAGTGCCCTAGGTACAGTGCTGTCTTTGACAGGGTCATGTGCAGATAACTGCAGTGCCAACTATTATGCATGTTAGTGACACCTACTGCTCTGCCACTGACATACCTTGAAGTCACAGTGCTATGTGGAATATACTACATATATAATGGACATCTTGAAGGCTGTGTAGCTGAGGTGCTAAGGCTTTTGTGAATATAGTGCTTTTTGGTATTGTTGCTAATCGTTATTTTCAATAATTATTTTTTTTATGCTTGCTTTCACATATAAAGGACATGCCTGCACAGGAGAATACACTCTGTACCCACACCCATTACTCCCAACCTCTGACAGCAAGACATATGGACAAGGGCACAGTGATAGGCATGTGTTGTAAATATCACCCTTACATACTGAGAATGTTGCTAGGGTAATGGGTTTGCGGTAGTGGGAATTGTTTGAAGGTTATATAGTCTGAAACAGTAATGTCTGTCATTATTTTGTAACATCACTCTTCAATTATATGTAACTAACTTGCCATTAAAACACAAGTTTACATAAACCCGATGAAACCTCTAGGCAAACACCTGGACAATCTGCCAAAAAATGTACAGGTGAGAGGTGTGGCCACACCAGGATATGACATCTCAGGTTAGAAAGATAGAACACAAGCAGGAGATCCCCAGCCAGTATATCAACAAGTTGCTGGACTGTTTACACAGTATGTCATCACTCAACTGGCTGTAGCCACACCTCACAACTGGCCATGTTGGGCAAGAATGTACATAGCTGGCCTCATAATATTGGTCTATGCATCATACAACTAGTATTCCTCTGGTAAAGCACTGTGGTGGTCTGAGGATGTCTGCCACTAGGTAATGACACAATACATTGCAGTGTCAGACTACAGATGTGTCAGAAAAAATGTCTGGCTAAACAAACCCAGTATCCTGAGGAAAGCCCTGTGTACTCCTGAGAGGTATGGCTGTAGCACAAAAAACCCCAGAATGGAGTACACTTATCTCTGGAATAGAGTCCCACTCTAACTATAGAAGGTCACCCTGGTCATGCTCCTACACTTAAAGAATCACAGGACATGTTGGAACCCACATCGAACTATATAACTGTATTGTGTATATATGTCTGTGCATACAGACAGCTATGTACACCTTAACTGTCCCTACACACACACATCAGACAGGATTACCCTTAGCTAGCTGTAGGTGGCCCATATGTGATATATCTGCATCTGCTGCGTGTGATACACAGACATAACATATGTCAAACATACACACACACATAGATGTGGGGATGTGTGAGTGAGAGAGAGACAGTGATAGAGAGAGAGAGACACACACAGGAGGACACAGACAGTGAGTAACATACACAGATACCCTGAATGACATACAGTGATGTCCTGCTGTGGACAGTGGCATACCTGTTGTAAACAGTTGCAAATGCCAGAATGAAAGGTAAGCCCCATTTTGTAATAGTACTGAGGTTGGGATTATAATATCACATCACCTGCCTGTGTGTGTGTGTGTGTGTGTGTGTGTGTGTGTGTGTGTGTGTGTGTGTGTGTGTCCATAGGTCCAAGTATTAGGGGACTGCTCCCACTCAGTGCACTTCACATTGCTCTACTTCACAAGCTCTGCTGCTGTCATTCACCTTAGAAGTACCATTGGACACCTATCACTCTATAGCTCTGTGTGATTGTGTAACACTATAGTACAAATAAGTAGATAGGGGTTTTAATGGCAAGTGTGTGTGTGTGTGTGTGTGTGTGTGTGTGTGTGTGTGTGTGTGTGTGTGTGAGAGACAGTTGTGCATGAGGGAGTGTGTGGGTTTGTTTGTAGATTAAACAGTTTTAGGCCATTCCCACCCACAACACTTCCCAGTACACCACTTTATCAGAATAATTGTGTGTGTAAGTGTGTATGTTTGTAGGAAGACGTATTTTGATATGTTTCTCCACCCAGTACCCTACTTTATCAGTTCTGCTGATGTCATTCCCCTTAGCTGCACCTTTGGCCACTTGCCATCCCAGTAAGGTATGTAGCATGTGTAATAACTGCATAATACTATACTACAAATAACTAGATAGGCAGGGGTTCTATTCTCAGATCTAGCAAATGTGTGTGGGTGTGTATGTTTGTAGGAAGAAGTACTTTGATAAGTTTTCCACCCAGTGCCCTACTTTATCAGTCTTGTTGATGTCATTCCCCTTATCAGCACCTTTGGCCAGCTGTCAGCCCAATAAGCTATGTAGCACATGCAATAACTTTGTAGCACTATAGTAAAAATAACTAGATAGGTAGTGGTTCTAATCTCAATAGGTGCAAGTAAGGGTGTGTGTGTGTGTGTGTGTGTGTGTGTGTGTGTGTGTGTGTGTGTGTGTGTGTGTGTGTGTGTGTCTGTCTGTGTGTGTGTGTGTGTGTGTGTGTGTGTGTGTGTGTGTGTGTGTATATATATATACACAGGCATTACACAGACCTTGCAACAGCCAACTGGTAACATTCGCAACACAGTCAGATCACTACGTACACACCCTGGACAGGCCCTTGAGATCATACAGTGCAGCCCTTTCCACTTAATGTTGCTACTTATATATTCCTCTGTGATACATGAGTAGTGTTATTAGGTGATGGGCCTTCAAGTAGCACACACTGCACCCATGTACACATAATTGCTGTTCACCTGTATAGCATAGTGGCAAATCCTACAGAACATACCTCTCAACTGTGTAGAGTGTCGCTGAATGTCTACATGTGTGGCTCATGTTGCTAGTCTGTTTTTCATAAATCCTGTGTTTGCCTGACACATTACTGGGATGATATAAGGACTGGTGCACTAATTAAAGACATATTTTGAGTTTCCCACTTCAAAACCTGCAGTACATGTATGTTACAACAGAACTGGTTACACTAACAGCCTTCTAAGTTTACAGTGGATATTATAAGTGTAGACACCCCTGTTAACATGTCAGGTTTGTCTGATATATAACATGAGACCACAAACATCATGTGATAACATTTCCCACCTTTAATGTGACCTATAACCTCTGCAATCCAATTGAAGAACAAACACATCGGCTAGGGGTAACATATAGAAGTTAAAATATGTACAATACACTGGTTGCATGAATGTGCACACCTTTACACTAATACTTCGTTAAAGCACCTTTTGATTACATAACAGCAGTTAGTCCTCTTGGGAAGGTGTATATCAGCATGACATGTCTCAACTTAACAATATTTGTGCACTCTCCCTTGCAGAAGCCCTCCAACTCTGTCAGATTGCGAAGGCATCTCTTCTGCACAGCCATCTTCAGGGCATCCCACAGATTTTCTATTGGATGTAGGCATGGACTGTGGCTGGGCCATTCCAAAATGTTGATTGTCTTCTGGTGAAGACATTTTTTTTGGATTTGGATGTGTGGTTTGAGTCATTGTTGTGTGGCAAGGTGTAATTCCTCTCCATCCACAGCTTTCTAGCAGACACATGAAGATTTTGGGCTAAAGGGGACTGGTATTTGGAACTGTTCCTAATCCCATCCACCTTGGTTAAAGGCCCACTTCCAGCTTATGAACAGCAACCCAAAAGCAGGACACTGCCATTACCATGCTTCATCATGGGGATGCTGTTCTTTTGGTGATGGACAGTGTTGTTATTGTGCCAAACATTTTGGTATTGTGACCAAAAAGTGCAACCTTGCTCTCATAACACCATAACACATTTCCCCACATGCTTTTGGGAGACCTGATGTATTTTTCTTGAGAAATTTGCCAGACCTGGATGTTGTTCTTTGTGAGAAAAGGCTTCCATCTTCCAACCCTACCCCATAGGTCAGACATGTAGAGAATATGGGAGATTGTTGTCACATGTAGTACACAACCAGTACTTGCCAGACTTTCCTGCAACTCCTTTAGTGTTGCTGTAGGTTTCCTAGCAGCCTTCCTGACCAGTCTGGGTCTTGTCTTTTCCACACATTTGGAGGGATGTCCAATTCTTTGCAATGTCACTGTTGCCGCATATTTTCACTACCATTTGATGATTGCCTTCACTGTGTTCCATGGTATATGGATTGCTGTGGAAATGTGTGTGTACCCTTCTCTGGGCTGATACCTTTCACAAATGAGATCCATTTGCTGCTTGATAAGCTGTATGTGAACTATGGCTGTTGCTGTTGCAGGCAGCTGAGTAAATGTTAGGATAATCCTGGTAGGTCAGCTGACTGTTATTTGCTGTTAATCAAAGACTCTCTGTAATTGATGGCAGGTGTGCACCCAAGAAGACGTAATGCTATAATTATATCAAAAGCTGCTTCAACACAGTATTAGCTTCAGCCTGTGCACACGTATGCATCTAGCTTCTTGTACATTTTGTAAGTGTCATAATTGTTCCCCTAACAGAGTTATTTGTTTTACAATTGAATTGTACAGGTTATAGTTCACATGAAAAGTTGGAAAGATTCAGAAATGTTTTATTGTGCTCTCATTTTTTTTATATCACCAATACCTGGCATTCTAACAGGTGTGTGCACACCATTTATATCAACTGTATAATACTAATTTATAAAATATATCCCTAGTTTTGGGCCTTTGTTAGTCTTTGTCCAGATTTCTTGCAATGACAGGTTGTGAGGTATGCTACAGATATGTGACATCTCCTGCAAATAGGACCCTGTGATGACCACTGTGATGCAATGCAGTTAATCCCACCACAAGAGAACATGCAGATATTGCAATATGGCTGAGAGTAACAGTTGTGTGCATGGTCAAATGCATGACCTTAAAATGCCTGTGGTACTGGTGACCCACAATAGGAAAATCCCATACTCACCGGCTTCAGGCTGCTGTCCCACATCCAGACCAGAGGGAACAATGTAGTTGTGGGGGAGAGGTATTGTCAGCAGACTCACATTTGACATTGGTACAAGATGAATGCTACTTTTCTGCACATGTACAGTACAAGCTCAGATAGTACACAGTTTGCTGTCTTTAACCATAGATGTGCACTTTTTTGCATTACTACACCCCACCCACAAATGGAATTTGAACTGACATATGTATCTAGATACTCTATAGAGGACAGTATGACTGCTACATGATTAAATTGATGTGCACTGTGGCCTTACCTCGACCCTCTTCGCCTGTTGCCTGGGTGCCACCCATCTCCATGACTTGTGTTTCTTGTGTTGGCTGTTGTGTGGGGGCTGCCCCAAGGTTGGCAAGGAGCTCCTCTGTTGCCGTAAGTAGGGCCTATGTGGCTAGACCCCTACCTGTAGCAATATGGTCCCTGGCCATGGCAGCAGCCCTTTGCCGGGCACGACATATCAAGTCAGTTGCCCGATGCGTGACCTGATCGTATGTGCGGCCAAGATGACCCAAGGTGTTAACTCTGTGGACAAGGTCATCCCACAGGGAAGTCCACTCCTGCAGTTTTTGTTGGCTATGGCCGAACATCACCCCATGGTGCTGGATTATGGAATCGTTGATGGCTGCATTTTCAGCTAGAGTATATGCTGGCTGCCGCTGCATGTCACCTGGAAATCATAAACAGGAAAACATATCACAGTACCTCAGACATTGCTCAAAGTTATTTACAGAGCCAGCACATCAACATGGTTTATCATTAGCCACTGCTTACAACCACATTATACCCCTGTCATCTATCAGCACTTTATGAACCTGCATTACACTCCTGGTCCTGATGTGTCATGTTCCCACCAATGAGGGCCAGTACATTGCATAAACCACCATTCATCATTTACATTGGTTTATAAGGATGACAGTGGCCATCTTCCTTGCAGATGGGATGTCAGTGGTACTTAGGCTTTGCTTGCATACAGTGTGTAATGGAGCTGGAAGCATATGCCTAGGTTCATGTAGGATGCAGACAGGAATGTTATCAGGTCCCATGGAGACTTGCTTTTGTTGACTTTGATTAGGCAGTATGCACCTGCTCCCTGATGATGAGGGGAGGGTTGTGGGTGCTGTGCATATATACCTATACTGATGGTGAGCCAGGGGGGTGACGTTTGCCCTAAACCTGTCTGCAGAAGGTTGGCTATAGCTATGGTGTGTGTGTATGTGGTGTGATTGACCACCATTACAGGGTGGATTGGGTTGTTGACTCTGTGATTGCAGACATATATGAAGACGGCATTGTAATTGCCCTTGATGGATGTGTCCAATTTGTACTCTTAGTTAGCCTTACAGTAATCCACCTGTGAACTTATATGCTTATTCAGACAAAGGTTGACTTGCTGCCAATTTGGTGCCTGATCCTACTTTGCCCTGTACAGCCAATATAGCGACCGATTATGTGGTTTGTGTATTGCTGCTGTCCAGTAAAGGGGACTACTCTACCTTGGTGGAGGCAGGTTTTACAAGTAAGGTATTGCTGAGTCCATACAGCTATGTAGGTGGTCATATAGCTGTTTGCAGTAGGCATGGACACAAGGTCATAACACAGTTGGACACCTCTCCAATTTCAACCTGATAATCATACTTATTCTAGTATCCATGTATGTGTCAGAGCAATGCAACAACCAGTAGCTGTAGAAATCTAACTGTTGGATGCACAGAAACTAAGATTACACACATGTACAACATGTATAGCTTATTTACCTGACATTTTGCATCCCATGTCAGTTGTTATGACTTGGGCAGGTACGCCCGCTCATACATACATGTGCACAGGTAATACCTGATATACATTTCTGTTCTATGTCAGTATGGCATACTGTATTTACACTCTTGCTGCTCAGTCATTCCTTTCAACCTGTTAGAGCAGGACATCTGGAGGATGCCACACATACATGGGGGGGTTGATGGGCCAAAATTAGCGACACATTCTTAATATTGCTGTAACACACTTAAATAATTTGATAGCACAATAGCCTTTGCATTCACAGATATACCCTGGAGGATGTCCGACACTCATATGGCAGGAAGAGAGGAGAAAGACTAGGAGTGTGGTAGTGATGGTTGGAACTTTTAATGTTGGTAGTATGACTGCTATAGGGGCAGAGCTAGCTGATATGATGGACAGAAGCAAGGTTGATATATTGTGTGTGCAAGCGACCAGATGGAGAGGGGGGGGTAAGGCTAGGTGTATCAGAGGTGAGTATAAATTGTTCTATCATGGTGTGGATGAGAAGAGAAATGGTGTAGGGGTTATCCTGAAGGAACAGTATGCCAAGGGTGTTTTTGGAGGTGAAAAGAATGTCGGATAGAGTGATGTTTATGAAGCTGGAAATTGATGGTGTAATGATGAATGTTGTTAGTGCATATGCTCCACAAGTTGAGCATGCGATGGATGAGAATGAAAAATTTTGGAGTGAGTTGGATGAAGTGGTGATGACAGTACCCAAAGGTGAGATAGTGGTGGTTGGAGCAGATTTCAATGAGCATGTTGGAGAAGGGAACAGAGGGGATGAGGAAGTGATGGGTAGGTATGTGTTAAGCAAAGGAATGCAGAAGGTGAGATGGCACTGGATTTTGCAAAAAGGATGGACATGGTTATGGATAATATGTATTTTAACAAGAGGGAGGAGCATAGGGTGACATACAAGAGTGGAGGAAGATGCACACAGGTGGATTATATCCTATGCAGGAGGGCCGGTTTGAAGGAGATTGGAGACTGTAAAGTGGTGACACGAGAAAGTGTAGTTAGGCAGCATAGAATGTTGGTCTGCATGATGACATCAGTGATCAAGAATAGGAGGAGGAGTGTGAGGGCAGCACCAAGGATCAAATGGTGGAAACTGAAAAAGGGTGATTGTGAGGTTGAGTTCAGGGAAGAGTTATGACAGACACTGGATGGCAGTGAAGAGTTACTGAATATCTGGGTAACTACAGCAGAGCTAGTAAGGGAGATGGCTAGAAAGGTGCTTGGTATGACATCTGGACAGAGGAAGGAGGACAAGGAGACCTGGTGGTGGAATGAGGAAGTAGAGGAGAGTATACAGAGAAAAAGGTTGGTGAAGAAGAAGTGGGATTGTCAGAAGAAGAAGTGGGATTGTCAGAGAGTTGAAGAAAGTAGACAGGAGTATAAGGAGATGAGGTGCATGGCAAAGAGAGAGGTGGTGAAGGCTAAGGATGAGGCATATGAAGAGTTGTATGAAAGGTTGGAACATCCATTTATGTTTCTGACTTCATATCCCTCAGAAAAGATATGTTACAACAAACCCTGTTACACCAGCAACTTTCTCAGTTTATAACAATAATATTTCAAATATGCCCCTGCGTTTGGGCCTCTGTCCCCCAAGTATGTCAGGCTTTGTCCAGATGTCATGCAGTAAGAGATTTATAGGTATGGTATATCATTATTTAGTGCCTTCATTCCTGATATAATCACAGTGATGTGTCAGAATGCCAGGCATGTTATGTGGAAGAGGCCTTATATATGAGGATAAAGCCTGGGCATTCTGTGGGACTCTGTACAGTTGAGAAGTCTGTGTATTTCTGGTGATTGTTGACAGGCTGTCAGGACTGTGTAGCAGTGTAGTTTGTAAATGTTATTTGGCCTGTGTAGGGATGGGGGTAGTTAGGGGGTAGGTCTAAGTGTTGTGGCTCCGTTTCTGACTGTGCCTGCTCCTCCATCGGCTGTATTTGTTTGTAGGGGCAGACTGAGACATGTCCCATATCATGGTCAGGATTCATACTACACTGTGAATTGGGCCATTATATGTAGGGGTAGTATGTGAGTGGAAAACATGATATTTTTGCTCAAATAGTCCTTATACTCTACTGTTCATCTGGCTTACCGGTATGCCACTGTGACTGTGATGAAATTGGTTGTGGGTATGCACTTTCAGACTGGTGTCTGTTTTTCAGTGTTGTTACATCCCTGTAGTGCCTGATATATTTGCAAATACATGTGCAATTCCCCATAGCGGATTTGGGTTAGTGTTGTGTCATTCTGACTGTAGTTTGGATGGTGCTTGGTGACATGCTTAGCAGCTCAGTGTAGTTTCCCTAATGTGATGTTATGTCCAGATATTTGTAGGATGTACTGTTGTCTGGCCCACATAAGTGTTGTGTATTTCTGAGACATCAGTGGGATGATGTGAGGATTTAAGTCACTAACTAATGAGAAGTAATTGAGTGTCGGACTTGTGCTATTTCAGTCAATATATGTTAGGACAGACATGAGGGTGTTACTGCAGCAAGTGTGTCAGTTTATGTACTCCAGTATTTCAGATATGTCCCTATTTTCATGGCTTTCTACCCCCACTTTGTCAGGTTTGACCCACATTTGTTGCACTAAGGGGTTTTGAGCATACCTCTCGACTGGTAGAATTGTTTTAGAATGTCCAGGTTTATTGTTCATATTTATGGTCTGTTCCACAGATTCATTATTTTTATTTCTCTAGTAAATCACTGTGATGATCTGAGGATTTCTGTCAGTAAATGATAGCATACATTTCAGTTGCAGACCTCACATCCTTCAGAACATGTATGCTGCAACAAACCCTGTTACTCTAGCAACTTTCTACATTTATAAGAGCAATATTTAAAATAGGTCCCTAGTTTTGGCCCATTGTCCTCCCATTTTGACAGCCTTTGGCCAGATTTCTTGCACTAAGATGTTGAGAGGTATGGTTTTGAGGTATGACTCCACTACATGTTATGAGTATATATAAATATATATATATATATATATATATATATA
Organism: Protopterus annectens; assembly: GCF_019279795.1. NCBI lineage: Eukaryota > Metazoa > Chordata > Ceratodontiformes > Protopteridae > Protopterus > Protopterus annectens. Next base: position 110,091,633 of record NC_056737.1, read on the forward strand.
TATACACACACACACACACATATATATATATATATATATATATATATATATATATATACACATATATACATATATATATATATATGTATATATATATATATATATATATATATATATATATATATATATATATATATATATATATATATATAAAACCCAGCCACTGGGGAAGCACAAGCCTGTGCATTTCTTCATGCTGGTCTCAAGCCCGGATAAATGGGGAGGGTTACGTCAGGAAGGGCATCCGGTGTAAAACCTCTGCCAAATAACATATGCGGATAACAATACAGATTTCCATACTGGATCGGTCGAGGCCTGAGTTAACAATGACCACCACCAGTACTGTTAGCCAACAGGGTGCTGGTGGAAATTGGGCTACTGTTGGCTGAAGGAGAAGAAGAGGGGGAATGCATGCCTGAAAGCAGAAAGAGAGAGGAGGAAGGTTAGTAGTGTAGTAGTGAGGGTAGGAACTTTGAATATTAGCAGTATGAGTTGTATAGGGAGAGAGCTATCTGATATGATGGAGAGAAGGAAGGTTAATATATTGTGTGTGCAAGAGACCATATGGAAGGGGAGTAAGGCCAGGTGTATAGCAGGTGGGTTTAAATTGTTCTATCATGGTGTGAATGGGAGGAGAAATGGGGTAGGGGTTATCCTGAAGGAACAGTATGCCAAGAGTGTTTTGGAGGTGAAAAGAGTGTTGGACAGAGTAATGTTTATGAAGCTGGAAATTGATGGTTTAATGATGAATGTTGTTAGTGTACACACTCCGCCAGTTGGGTGTGTGATGGATGAGAAAGAAAAATTTTGGAGTGAGTTGGATGAAGTGGTGGTGAGTGTACCCAAGGGTGAGAGACTGGTGATTGGAGCGGATTTCAATGGGCATGTTGGTGGAGGGAACAGAGGGGATGAGGAAGTGATGGGCAGGTATGGTGTTAAGGAGAGGAATGCAGAAGGTCAGATGGTAGTGGATTTTATGAAAAGGATGGACATGGCTGTGGTGAATACATATTTTAAGAAGAGGGAGGAGCATAGGGTGACATACAAGAGTGAAGGGAGATGCACACAGGTGGATTATATCCAATGCAGGAGGGTCAGTCTGAAGGAGATTTGAGACTGTAAAGTGGTGACAGGGGAAAGTGTAGTTAGGAGGCATAGAATGGTGGTCTGTAGAATGACATTGGTGATAAAGAAGAGGAGGACAAGTGTGACAGCAGTGCCAAGGATCAAATGGTGGAAGTTGAAAAAGGGTGATTGTGAGGTGGAGTTCAGAGAAGAGTTAAAACAGGCACAGGGGGGCAGTGAAGAGTTACCAAATAGCTAGGTAACTACAGCAGAGATGGTAAGGGAGACAGCTAGAAAGGTGCTTGGTGTTACATCTGGACAGGGGAAGGAGGACAAGGAGACCTGGTGGTGGAATGAGGAAGTACAGGAGAGTATACAGAGGGAGAGGCTGATGAAGAAGAAGTGGGATTGTCAGAGAGATGAAGAAAGTAGACAGGAGTATAAGGAGATGAGGAGTATGGCAAAGAGAGAGGTGGCAAAGGCTAAGGATAAGGCATGTGGAGAGTTGTATGAAAGGTTGGACACTAAAGAGAGAGAAAAGGACCTATACCGATTGGCTAGACAGAGGGACCGAGGTGGGAGAGATTTGCAGCAAGTAAGGGTGATAAATGTACTCACAAGCGAGGAGAGTGTGTTGAGCAGATAGAAAGAACACTTTGAGGGGCTGATGAATGAAGAGAATGAGAGAGAGCAAAGGTTGGATGATGTGGGATAGTGAATCAGGAAGTGAAACAGATTAGCAAGGAGGAAGTACGGGCAGCTATGAAGAGGATGAAGAATGGAATGGCTGTTGGTCCAGATGACATACCAGTGGAAGCATGGATGTGCTTAGGACAAATGGCAGTGGAGTTTTTAACCACATTGTTTAATGAAATCTTGGAAAGTCAGAGGATGACTGAGGAGTGGAGAAAAAGTGTTTTGGTACTTACTTTTAAAAATAAGGGTGATGTGCAGAGCTGTAGTAACTACAGAGGGATAAAACTGATCAGTCACAGCTTGAAGTTATGGGAAAGAGTGGTAGAAGCTAGGTTAAGAAGGGAGGTGATGATTAGTGATCAGCAGTATGGTTTCATGCCAGGAAGGAGCACTACAGATGCAATGTTTGCTCTGAGAATGTTGATGGAGAAATATAGAGAAGGTCAGAAGGAGTTGCATTGTGTCTTTGTGGACTTGGAGAAAGCATATGATAGGGTACCTAGAGATGAGTTGTGGTATTGTATGAGGAAGTCAGGAGTGGCAGAGAAGTATGTAAGAGTGATACAGGATATGTGCGTGGGTAGTGTGACAGTGCTGAAGTCTGTAGTGGGAGTGACAGATGCATTTAAGGTGGAGGTGGGGATTACATCAAGGATTAGCTCTGAGCCCTTTCTTATTTGCAATGGTGATGGACAGGTTGACAGATGAGATCAGACAGGAGGCCCCATGGACTATGATGTTTGCAGATGACATTGTGATCTGTAGTGAGAGTAGGGACCAGGTTGAGGAAAACCTGGAGAGTTGGAGATATGCTCCAGAGAGGAATGAAGGTCAGCAGGACTAAGACAGAATATGTGTGTGTGAATGAGAGAGAGGATAGAGGAATGGTGAGGATGCAGGGAGTAGAGTTGATGAAGGTGGATGAGTTTAAGTACTTGGGATCAACAGTTCAGAGTAATGGTGAGTGTGGAAGAGAGATAAAGAAGAGAGTACAGGCAGGGTTGAATGGGTGGAGAAGAGTGTCAGGAGTGATTTGTGACAGACGGGTACCAGTAAGAGTGAAAGAGAAGGTGTACAAGAGGGTAGTGAGTCCAGCTATGTTGTATGGGTTGGAGATGGTGGCATTGACAAAAAGGCAGGAGTCAGAGCTGGAAGTGGCAGAGTTAAAGATGTTAAGATTTGCACTGGGTGTGACAAGGATGGACAGGATTAGGAATCAGTATATTAAATGGTCAGCTCAGGTTGGATGGTTTGGAGCCAAAGTCAGAGAGGCGAAATTGCATTGGCTTGTTCATGTGCTGAGGAGGGATGCTGGGTATACTGGGAAAAGGATGCTAAGGATGGAGCTGCCAGGAAAGAGGAAAAAGAGGAAGGCCTAAGATAAGGTTTATGGATGTGATGAGAGAGGACATGCAGGAGGTTGGTTTGACAGAACAATATGCAGAGGACAAGAAGAAATGGAAACAGATGATCCGCTGTGGTGACCCCCTAATGGGAACAGTCGAAAGAGAAGAAGAAGATATATATAATATATGCATATCCATACATATGTACATATGTATATGTATATATACAAAATTTGACTGATTCTACAGAATCTTTTCCCTACTGTTGAATGACTACTGCATGATATGTTTGAAAAGGCACCAGAGCTCTCTGCAGTTCAAATGGTGTTGTGGTACATTGTTTTGACTATGGTGTATAGGGCCCTGGGTTCAAGACTTAGCAGGACTGACTATTTTGTTGCTAGGCAGAACAGTGGCTGATGGAGACAGGGTGATTAAAGCAGTTTTAAGCAGTTTTAAGCAAGTTTTAGTGGGTTTGCACAATGCTAAGCAATGGCAACACATGGTTAACCGTACAGATACTTAATTTGTGTTGGCTTCACTTGCACCGCTCAAATTCATTTACTCCCGCGTACTCCCACTTACACTCATGCTAATTTCTTTAAAAAAAAAGAAAAGAGGGTGATAGGAAAGTGGTGAAAAAAGGGGCATACAGTGGGAGAAACAATATGAAAGATATCTAGGGATGTGCAGGATGGGCATGGGGAAGTTCCATAGCTGTCCATTTTTTATACAGCAACTGTTGTGCATTTGTACAGAATTTGGAGATGAATTTGGGCATTCAAAGCCCAGAGACAGAGCTGAGGACAACAGAAATGTGTTTTTAAACCAATTGGACCAGATTACATGTGTTCAGTGGACACATGTGCAAAATGGACAGCTATGTGTGTGGTGATATTTTTGAGGGGACAGATGTCCTTTTCTTCTTTTTAAGGTGAGAATGCGATGTTGGGGAAGGATTGTAGATACGTCTGGGGAGGTAGGTTGGATAGAGAGACAGACAAGATAGACAAGACAGCAGACATGGGTGGTATATGACACATAAGGGGGTAAACACATTTGACGAGGATGGTGGTTGGGAATCCGAAGCCTATGGGCTCCCATATGGTTACAGTGGGACTGAGATCCCCACTCATGGGCAATTACCACTGCATCTTCAAGGCCCCAAAGTGGCTGTGCTGGGGGCTGGACAGGAGGAGCGGCCTGCCCCTCGAGGTGCACCAGGTGGCCCTCAATCTGGTGCAGCTGCTCCCTGAACTCAGATTGAAGGATGCTGTGCATCAAACCCTGGACCTGACTGTGGGTGACAGGCTCCTGTCCATGCCCACTTCTGAGGTCGGTTCTACCTGTAGGTGGTGCAGGACCAGCAGATGAGGGAGATCTGGGTTGGGTCCCAGACATGCTGGGGTTTGGTGCCACTACTAGATGGGGCAGGACAGGTGGATCCACTGGGATCTGCCTTCCCAAATGCGCTTTAGTGTTGAGGTTTTACAAAATATGTTGATTAGTCATGAACAACACATTTCAAGACTAGTTATAACAGTATGCGTGGGTGTTCCATAGCAAACAGAACACATGCATAAATGGAGCAACAGTATGCATTATAACAGCGTGTCAGTAACATTGACGGCAACAGGCCACCAACAATGGTATTTGAACAAGGTATGTTAATATGCAAGAAATCAAATATATTAACAATAATATAACACAAGTCTCAACATTAGATTTGGAGCACAACACACCCATAGTATATGAGTAATACTTATTGATACAGATGAGGGGTGGAGAGAGAGACAAAAAGTCCATTAACAATTGTTTATGCTTCTATTTTTCCACAACAGTACTGCTCAATACTCTGTGGGTCTGCCCTCACTTTACATTTACCTATGGCCCATAGCTTCTGTAGTACAAACATACCTATTAAACTGTCAGCCTGGAATGGTATGAGGCAAACTGTGACAACTCTGGGTACATGACTAAAGGGGACTTGTACATGTCAGGGTTACATATTTGGCACAGGAGGGGTATCCTTAACTGCTCTTATATGAGTGTGCTACTGGCATACGTCAAATGGTTTCCTATCTGTGTCCAGGATTATTTGTAACAGTGGCCACTAGCCATGACAGGAACATACCTCTTAACCTCTTAGAGTATGACATCTGGACAAAGCCATACATAAGAGTGGGTCAAAGGCCCATAAATATGGACGATTTTTAGATATTGCTTTGACAAACGAAAGTTGATAAAATAACAGGTTTTGCATTTGCATGGCTTTTCTGAAAGATATGATGTCTGACACTTATATGTCTATCATTATTTTCTAACTTCAATCTATAATGATTTGCCATGACACCACTACTTTATATAAAATGGACCAAATATCTGAGACAAATATCTGGACAATCCATGAATATCTGTACAGTTGAGAGGTATGATTTGGGAAAACTGCATATTGTATGCATCTACCCTGCTGTCATTTGCAGGCATGTGGTGGGACAATTGAACAGTTGTATACAGTTTATTAGTATACCCTTCATACAGCTACTGCCTACATTTTCTTACCTGTAAAACCTGTGGGGAAAATATATGTTAACACTATCTGACTCTTTTACATTTATTCCTGATTCCTTGGGTGTAGATTTGCACACATCTTAGTACAGCTCCCTAGATTTTAACCATGTCTGGGTGTGCAAAATTAACAACTAAGCTATATTGCATCACAATGAGCTACTTGAGAACTGCTGTTTTGTGTTTCACTCATTTCTGCCTAATAGTCTCTTGGTTAGACAGTCTGAACTTGTAATCCTGTGGTGCATGCATGGCAGATAGTTATTGTACTGTGAATTACTCCTTTGAATTACTACAATCTGGACAGCAAAGGTTAACACAAGGCAATGCTGCATGGAACACACTTTGATACTTTACATATTATTATTCGAGGTTCAGAGCTCGGTGCACTATATATTTCACATTTAATTTATATCTCGGTTTACAGCTATACCATCTACAGTTTCTCTTAACAGCTAGTTCACAGATGAACCTCAATTAATTTATGCTGTCATAGCCGTATTTGCTGCGAAGAACCTGTATGCATTCTATATATGTCTACAACAATATACCAGAATAAACACAACAGTTTTTTGTAAGGGTCTTTATTGTACATCAATATTAGTCAATCAAACGATTTAATTTATTCAGTTCACACAATAACAGCATACCTACTAGCAGTAAGAAATGTACTCCTTCTTAGCTATTTGAACAATATACTGCAAAATAGATTTGTCAGCGCAGCCTCAGCAGTCTGTCACCATTGTCTTTGACATTCATATCCTTCTCTGCTGCAGTTGTAGGGGAGAAAAGCACACATTATGCATATCTGTCTATCACATTCTCAGGCTAGTATTTGCTTCAGACTACTTGATAGTGATACTTACACACTACCGGAGCATTCTGGCCCCATGCATCTTGGATCCACTTTTCCAAGAGCACCCCCAACTTACGCTTTAGGTTGGCATAGTGGTGCCATATCTGCTCACCAGTCCAGGGGATGCCAGTAGGACTGGTGAGGTCATGTGAGAGATCATCCCAGGCCTCCGCTTTGTACTGGAAGCCCTGGAACTGGCTCTGCAACAGTCTCTCCTCATGTTTTTTTACTAGGAGTCCAGCCATTATCCTGGACTCTGGAATGCTCCAGCATTGCGCCTGAAAGCGCACTCCCTCTCCTATGTCAACCATTGTATCTGCACAGATGAACTATAACAGATTATGGCTGTATTCTCACCTACATTGTTTAAATAGTGCAATATTCCCTCCTTTTGCTGTCATTGGACCATTTTGAAAAGGTTAAGATCTGCTAAGCAGTGTGCAAACCCGCTAAGCCACTTTTAACACTGCTTAAAGGAAAAGTTGTTGAGCACTGATTAACAATGCACCAATCCACTTAGCTGAGCTACCTGCTGCTTAGCATTCACATCTTAGCAATGGTTACACCTGCTAAGCATAGCTGAGCATTGCTAAAGATTGCTCACGTATACGTTTTTAAATATATCAGAATACTGACTTCATTTATTAAGTGTATATGATTTACTTTACATGACATCCATCTATGTGCTTTCCTTACATTGGCAAGGGGTGTGACTATACTGTATGGGACACTTGTGTATATATGGGTGGTTTCACATGTTATATGCATTCACACTTACATTTTACACCAGGTATACTACCATGGATGACAAAAAACAGTTACTACATAATTTAAGTTAAAAAAAAATAATTTTAACACTGCTTTCCCATATAAAAAATAACTTGTCTGTCTTGGTACTTGAACCATGAATGCCTGCATGTAAAGCCAGGACTTAACTACTACACTATCTTGGCTTGGGGATTTCAACTGTATATTTGTATTTATCTCCTATGGGATGTTTAAGCTATGAGCAAGTGGAGGACCATAACACTCACACTCGCTTAGCTACACTTAAACATTCCTTAGCCTAGAAAAAAGTATATTATTATTATTATTATATTATGATGTTATATAGTGAGTATTGTAGTGTTCTGACAAGTCATTGAGGACTGCAGTCAGGAAATAATGGTATACATTTGACTTTCAGGCTTCTATCCTTCAGAGATTCATGCTAATACATATCCTGTTTTCTATCAACTTTCTACGTTTATGAGAGCAATAGTTCAGAATTGTCCCTTTTTTAGGGCTTTTTCCCCAATTGTTTGTGCTTTTGTCTACATTTCCTGCTTTATCAGGTTGCAAGGTGTCATATGGCACTTTTACAATTCAGGGGGTGTGTCACAGAACCTGTCACACACCCCCGCATTGATTTCCTGCTCCTGATTGTATTTCAGTGTCCACGGACACTGAGATTCATTTATTTCATTTCAGTGTCCACGGACACTGAAATACTGGCATAATATTAGAGAAATTCTCTAATATTATGCAAAATTGGGTTTAGAAAGTGCCATATGGCACTTTCTGAGTGTAGGGGGCATGTTCGTGGTCCGTGAGCTACTTAGACATGCCCCCTGCACTCGTTTATGGTTAATTTCCGTGTAGCTTAAGCAGCAGCGTGCCTTCATGAATATGCAAGGGGTGCTAGTATGGTTACATGGACATGAACCACTCCTGCACAGAGTTTATTGAATCCCAGGGAGTATTTTTAATGTAACATTCAGTATAACAGCAAATACTGCTTTCTGGCAAGCACATATAAGTTTAATTCTAACAGTCTAATATGTTTGCAATTTTGATATTTTTGCACTTGTAAGAATACAATTAACACAATGCAGTACAAAATACAGAATGAAATATATATTTTTTTCTGACTGGAGTCGCACAAAGCTGTGAAGAATATTTTATGAGTATCTCCCATATAGAGTCACCATGAGCAAAAACAATTTAAATTTGTCACAGTGAACCACAGTAGCCATAAAAAATGCTTTACTGATAGTTGACTCTATTATCAGGCACACTGACTCATCACTCACAAGGATGGACAAGGAAAGGGTTACAGTGAGTTGTATTTTAGGTGCCTGAATCTCTGACATTGTTGTGGTCCTAAGGACCCTAGCTCTTGACAAATACAACTAATATATGGTAGTGGTGTATGTGAATATTTTGTTGGGTAGACTCTTAAGGGATATGCAGAGAGACGTGTGATCTTTGTATATATGTCACAAATACAGGTAAGACACTAGTTCTTAGTGGAATTCTTTGTTCACCTTGAAAGATGGCAAGATACAAAGAAAATATAATTGGCTTGAGTAATTGGTTAAATAGCTACAACAATTCTGGGTTATCCAGTATATATCAACATAGGATGATGTACTCAACTGTTCAACTTGTTTTGCTAAGAATAGACTGTACCTCTCATTTCAAAGCTTTCACATGCCAGCTAAAGCCTTTGCTGCCCTACTAGTGGATATTTTAGGCAGAGTCCTATTGATAGGCATTCCAGTTCCAAAATCAGATCCCATTAACTTGGCTGTCCTTAGTGCCAGAAGTCTAAACAATAAGCTGCATGATTATGAGACATTCCTGAATTTGAAAAGCATCCATATCTACATACTTGCTTATACTTCATTAAAATGGAGAGGAAACACTTCCTGTATGCCAGTTTTTTGAACTTTGCATGCCTTTAGGCCCAATGGCAACTGTGGTGGGGTCTCCATATTAGTCAAGGAGCATACTGCCTCCAGACAGACCCCTTGGGACTCCCAAACTGGACTCATTAAACTGCAGATCACTCTTGATAAGATCCATAGCTTGTTACAGAAGACTTTTCTATGCTGATGATCATGTAAGATTCCTTAAAGTTCTAAATAATCTCCCTGTGCCTTGATTCTTAAAAATATAGTCACCTCTTGGTGTACTTGTCTGGTATCTCCTTCCCATTTAAGCCTGGCCATAAATTTGTGATCTTCTCCTTTAAATTCCTGCAGCAAATCCAACTGAATTTAAGGACTACAAACATGCCAACTTTAACCTACTATGTGACAAAATATCAAAATTCACTTATGACTGGACCTTCTCAGACCTTAATATAGTAGGAAGTTTCATTAAGGAATTCTGTACCCACTTAGAAAAATGCTTAGTGTTAACAGTCCCTATCAGAACCAAGTATTATGAGAAGATCAAAACCCAACCAACCTGGTGGTGTGCCACCATAAATATAGGGTGGAATTCAATAAAGCCTTGATGGAGTGATTCTCCATGTAAAAATAGTGTTACGGCCTGAACATGGAACATCGCTGGCAAGCGATCCAGGTAACAGGGCTGGGGGCATGTACAAGTCTGCGAACACCGTGCAGACATTGAGTTGTCCATGGAATGCAAATCACCTCATAAGCTGAAAACCATGCAAATGAGATTGATTTGCAATTCAACAAGCAGAAAGGCACCTGTGTAGGTGCCGTGTCAGTATAAGAAATGTACGCAGTTACAAACCATGTTGTGTAAGAGTGTACATTTTAAACAGGGGCTGTAAAAGCCCAAAAAAAGGGTGGCTATTGCACAGTAGGCATGCAAATGGCCAAAACTATGGCCAGTGATTTAAAAAAGCAATGCAATTTATGAAGAAAATATACTTATTTTTTAATACATATATCACATTTAAGTGACATGCAGTGACGAGCAAACGTGCCATTATGCAAAAATAAAAATATAAAAAGTGCAAAAAATAGAATTTAGACATATGCAAAACCATTGCATTATATTGCCTAGCATACAGAGTCATACAATGGCAGTTTACAGTGGTTGCTAAGGAGATAGGCCCTGGTGTAGTGCAGTATCAGGGTATATGCAATTAGGGGTATATAAATGAGCCAGGCTTATTGAATAGCAAAAAAGGCCACTAAGTACATAGGTACAAACCATGGTAGGACTAGAACCATGTTAGTGTAGGCAGAACAGATAGCTGATATCAAAAGGGGTGTGCCATACCATAATTAAGCAGATTGGAGCTTAGAGGCACCTGTTGGTGCTTAGCTAAGCACAGCTAAGCAGGGGGGTATGTCTGTGGCTGCTAAGCTCTGCTAAGCCCCACTGCACATGTTTTAGCTGGTTTAAGAAATGCTAAGCATGCCTGTGTACAGGGGAGGGTCCAAACTGTTGAGCAATATTTACACTAGTGCTGCGGGTTTGCATGATGTACCTTGGGGCTTAGCAGTAGAAGAAATAAAAAAAAATCAAAAGAAAATAGCCTGAGAAAGCCAATCAAGTATAAATGACTGATAAGCCCTGTTCCACTCACACTAGCCCATTCAAACCCCTCAATTATATACTTGGCATGTGGAATACATCATAGTCAGCCAATCACACAGGCTGCATCTGCAGCACACCAGTATAAAGTATGCATATGTCCTTCAATCTGATTTTTTCCCACATACTCTGCATCATTGGAGTGCACACTTGGGAATTTTAGCTGGCAAAATGATAGAGGCTACTGCTGCTCTGCTAGAAGCTGAGGTCAGTGATGATGCTGATGCTGACAATAGGCTCAGACTGTGAAGTAGAAGAGTGTTCAGGCCCAGGGAAACCTTTCAGCGGCTACATGAGCTGCAGATAGTAGAGTGCTACAGGGTAGACCTGGACATACTACAGAAATTCACCGAGCTCTGTCACCCTCACCTCAGACCCAGAGCCAACAGAGGGGAACCCATCCCAGTGGACACAAAGGTATGTGTAGCCTTAAGAATACTAGCTACAGGTACTTTCCAAAGACCCACTGGGACATGATGGAAGTCCCACAGGTATCTGCATCCAGGGTACTCCACCAGTTCCTGGATGTCATGCTAACACATGCCAGTGAGCACATTTATTTACCCTGCACCCCTGAGGAGAGGACCGGCAATATGTGTCTCTTCCACCATGTAGCACACTACTCAGTGGTACTGGGTTCCATAGACTGCACTCATGTGCACATTAAAGCACCACCCAGTGAGGAGGTTAGAGTCTACATTAACAGTAAGGGGTATCACTCAATCAATGCTAGGTCATGTGCAATGCCAAGGGCACTATCATGAATGTGTGTGCTGGCAGCCCTGGCAGTTATCAAGACTCCCACATCTGGCATGCATCACAGCTGTACCAGACATTTGCCAGGGGGGACATCCCATATGGCCATCTATTGGGGGATGCTGGCTATGGACTGGAACCATGGATGATGACACCCATCATAAATGCACACACACCATCTGAAGAATGCCATAATGAGGCAAACGCACAATCTAGGAACATCATAGAGCACGTGTGTGGGCTGCTCAAGTCATGGTTCTGCTGCTTTGACATATCCAGTGGAGTCCTGCAGTACTCTTCAGCTACATGTGCACACATGTTCATAGTATGTGCCATGCTACACAATATGATCCTATGGAAACAGCTGCAGCAGGAACATTAAGGGTAAGGGACACACAGCCCACCACCAATGCCAAGGTCCCCACAGGCACAGGGGGACTCTGAGGAGAAACCCCCTGGGCCTCTCCCTGTAGGCAGACATAGGCATGCCCAGTACACCCTGACCTTGGCAAAGAGGCAATGCATAGCACATGCACTGACAACCTAGGGACCCAGAGATTGACACCTCACTCCAACTCACATACATAGTAAAAAGGATGCCAGCCACACCACACTTACTGTACCTTACCATGCATGGGCTGTGTACTGCATGTATCGAATAGAGTCAGCCCTGAAGCATTGTTCTCTCAACTGCTGCAGGCACAAGGTAATTCACTCTTCTTAACGACAAATGAAT
>NC_056737.1:110108999-110136499 GCF_019279795.1 Protopterus annectens
AGCCTACTATTGTAAAATAGATTAAAACAGAATGAACTAATAATTCAGGAAATAATAAAAATACAAATACTAAAACTGTCTCAATTTATACTAAAAAACAGTTTTTATGTGTAAATACAAAAACTTATATAACACAAGTGTAAAAAAGTGTGTATACTACTTAAACCATAAATCTAAATCTTAAAAATGTAATATTCATTGGTTCTCAATTAAATGTTTTATACACTAAAAAGTCAATAATTAAACAGACACTACATTAAATTAAAAATGTCCTACCTCAAAAGCCTAATTATACTGCCATATTGTAAGATTTAAACAGTTCTGTTGTGTTATGTTGTTATCTGTCCAAAGTTAAGAGCTTCAACAGACTTTGGATAGATACACTGTCATTTATCCCTGGAGGCATGTGAGCCCTTGTTCTCATCTGCCACCTCAATTCGTCTATTTCAAGCAAAATTTGCCAGGGTCCCCCTCGAATGTTTTCAACTCTCTGTTGTAAAACTGTAAACTTAAAGGTGTGGCTAGGAAATTCAGAGCAATGTTTAGCTAGAGCATTGTTAAGATCTTTTTTATTTATTGCATAACAGTGTTCATATATTCGCTGCCTGAAACGTCGCTCTGTTTTCCCAATGTAAAACGCATGGCAAGAGTTGCATAATGCAGCATATGTCACACCTTTAGTTTCACAGTTGTGTTTGCCAGTTATCTTGTATGTGTTGTGGTTCATGACCACCTAGTTACCGACCAAAATATGTTTACATTGTGGACATGAACCACATTTGGACATTCCATTAATTCTCCCAGAAACAGTCCTACTGTTGTTATTACTTTCTAAAAGGGCCTTAAGGTTGTGGCCACATCTATATGTTATTCTGGGACTAGAACCCAGAGTTCTAGATAGTGAGTCATCATTCTTGATGAGGTCCCAGTTTTTATTTAGTACCTCTCTAATGGACCAAAAATCCAAGGAAAATGTTTACAGAAAGCTAGTTTGATAACCTACACAATCAGTATTTTTGTTTAAAGGTTCATCAGGTAAACTAGCCGTTGCGTTAAGGGCTAGACGAGATGTTAAACAAACTTGTCCTTTTAATAAGGGGATAAAATAACCAACATTACGCTTGAGAGCCACTTCGTTTTTTATGTTGTTAATTAATTTGCTAGGATAACCTCTTTTAATGAACATATTACAAAGATGGTCACATTCAGACTCAAAGTCTATATCGTCCGAAATCATACCTGACAAATGATGACACACTATCTAGAACTCTGGGTTCTAGTCCCAGAATAACATATAGACGTGGCCACAACCTTAAGGCCCTTTTAGAAAGTAATAACAACAGTAGGACTGTTTCTGGGAGAACTAATGGAATGTCCAAATGTGGTTCATGTCCACAATGTAAACATATTTTGGTCGGTAACCAGGTGGTCATGAACCACAACACATACAAAATAACTGGCAAACACAACTGTGAAACTAAAGGTGTGACATATGCTGCATTATGCAACTCTTGCCATGCGTTTTACATTGGGAAAACAGAGCGACGTTTCAGGCAGCGAATATATGAACACTGTTATGCAATAAATAAAAAAGATCTTAACAATGCTCTAGCTAAACATTGCTCTGAATTTCCTAGCCACACCTTTAAGTTTACAGTTTTACAACAGAGAGTTGAAAACATTCGAGGGGGACCCTGGCAAATTTTGCTTGAAATTGACAAATTGAGGTGGCAAATGAGAACAAGGGCTCACATGCCTCCAGGGATAAATGACAGTGTATCTATCCAAAGTCTGTTGAAGCTCTTAACTTTGGACAGATAACAACATAACACAACAGAACTGTTTAAATCTTACAATATGGCAGTATAATTAGGCTTTTGAGGTAGGACATTTTTAATTTAATGTAGTGTTTGTTTAATTATTGACTTTTTAGTGTATAAAACATTTAACTGAGAACCAATGAATATTACATTTTTAAGATTTAGATTTATGGTTTAAGTAGTATACGCACTTTTTTACATTTGTGTTATATAAGTTTTTGTATTTACACATAAAAACTGTTTTTTTAGTATAAATTGAGACAGTTTTAGTATTTGTATTTTTATTATTTCCTGAATTATTAGTTCATTCTGTTTTAATCTATTTTATAATAGTAGGCTGTGCCAATATGTTGTCAAGGCAACTAACAATTTTACCTAATTGATGAGATCATTAACTTGTTTAGATAAAAAGGATCTGTTCAGAGCATTCTAGCTGTTTGTCTGAGGAAGGCTAGGCACTGTCCTGGTTGAAAGTGTGATTTATAATAAATAGCACTAATTTTTTCTGGCCAGCTTTTATTGTGTTCCTTTTCGCAACCCAATAAACACACAACCTGCATTGAGAGACCTGAGTACTCAGGTTGATAACACTGTTGCAGTCAGCCATCAAGTAGTGGCAGTGGTCAGAAAAGCCTTGTACATGGTTCACCACATAGGTAAAAGGAGTGCATCCAGTCTAAAGGTGGACATTACTTCTATATAGTCCTCAGTCAGTACAACAATAATTTAGTACCATGGCCCATTCAGTAAGTACCTGTCCAGACATCTGCAGCAACTGAAAAGGCTATGATAACACCCACAAATGTAATCCATGGCTTCTAACACCTGTTCCATGCAGACAGCCTCAAATGAGTAGTGCCCCACTTGGTATTGGACAGGTTGTCCACAGGTGGGCTGTGGCATGCCTAGATGCCAATGTCGTGCCCAGCCCTTCAACAGCCTCCCCATATATGTGAGTCTAACTCTTGTGCATTACCAGCATGACAGGCTTGAATCTGATATGCACCATCAAGAAAACCTGCTGGAGAGACAAGTTTGTCTTCCAGAGGCTGTCCTGTCTCAGGAATCCGATATGCAACATCAACAAAACCTGCTGGAGAGACAGGTATGTCTCCCAGAGGCTGCCCTGTCTCAGGAATGCATTTTCCATACATGTCAAACAGAGTCCCATGCAGACCCTCATCCAGTGCATTTGTGATGAGTGGGTGGGAAACCACAAATCTGTCCCAGGGGTTCCACCTGTGTCCCTCAATGACACGGACAACATGTGCTGATTGATGATTGTGCTGGGGATAAAGTAATGGCTAGGCTTGTATGTGACCCAGGGCCATTACTCTACTAACCTTCTATGAACCCATGAACCTGTGATCCTACTGAACTCCCAGGTGACATGTATCAAGAGTAGCATGCTGTGTTCTACACATACGCACCTAGGTAACCATGCACATATACACCTGTACCTTGGTGATGTCACATTTCTGCATTGACACTATGCCATCCTGAGCTGTTGTATTGGCAGCAGGTCCCCATGGCATAGACACACAGACATCTGGAACAGAAACAGAATAAGGTCTGAGAGACAACAGTCAGCAATACTAACAACAATACAGCATCATGGCACAAAGGTACATACACTTTGATGTGTATGTATGACAATTGCAGCAGCCAGCACCTTATAGGGTATAACACTACTGCACTACAAACTGCCATTAAGTGTACTATATTCACCCAGTGCATCAGACACATATTAGCATGTTCCTGCATTGATGGCATGAATGACAGAGATGTGGCATAGGTATCATCACATGCACAGAGTGTGATGTGGGGTTGCCAAAGGCATAAGCTGTCCCACATAGCTGACATCATGTGAGTGTGTCTGCAAGGGTGCTGGCCAGATGGGGAATGGGGAGGAGCTGTGTGTGTCTTGTGGTGACCTGCATGTGACAGTGATGTGTGATTGTGTGCATGTACACAATCAAGACATGTGCCAGCCCTACACGAGGGTATGTTGGACAGCTGTGGAGCATACATGGCAGAATGTACAGTTCACCGTTTCCAGCCATGAACATGGGAACTGGTTTTGCCAGGAGTGGCACTAGCACCACCATGCCCAGGGCCAGATGCGGTACTACTTTCTGATGATGACCAGTGTCTGCTGGGTCTGTGGCCCTCATGGGACTGCCCAGGACCATGTGCCCATGGCCTGCCATGAAGTGGTGTGGACAGCACCCTCCTTTTAGTAGTGCTGGTGGTACTGCCACTACTGGAGTGTGACTGTGCATGGCCATGTGGGCTCTCAGCTGATGTTGTTGCTGACCTGCATCTACATGTCTGACACCCTACTCACACCCTATTTTCAAGCACAGACATTGCACAGTGAAGGACTGACAATGTCTCACCCCTCCCTCTATCCACTACATCAGTGAAATGATATAAGGCATCACCATTGGCGTGGATGGAATCATGCATGCCAGGGAATGTGGCATTCATGACCCTGAGCATCCATCTGGTGTACTGTTCACAATGTGCCTGAGCCCCCATGATGGATCAAAACATGTGTCAGGTTGACATGTGCTGTGACACCTCTGACAGGTGCTGGATGCGCAGCAGTCCTCCTTCAAGCACCCCTGTCAATCTGCCTGTGTGGGGCCTTCACCAAGTCTCTGCCTATGGCTAGTGTCTACAGTCACAGATGCCATGGTTACCACACCGTTCAATGTCATCACCCTCTGACTGTCCAATATCTGTGGCTGCTGGGGACTGTGTATGTATGTGTATACTGACTGTGTGCAGGGACATTAGGGGTGGAAGTGGGATGTCAACCAATGTGACAGAGTAGGCCCCTAACAACCCCACCTGTGCCTCACAATGGCCACTATCATCATCATCAGTGTCCGATGAGACACTGACATCAGGTTGTGAGGGGGGACACACTCCAATCTCCATGGTCACCTGTGAGGGGAAAGCAACATGACTACAATGAAAAAGAGCATTTTCAAGGGGCAATGCATACGAGCAGCAAGAATGACTTCAAAGGAAAATGAAATGATAGAGGAAATGGATTTTATCAGTAAACTATTTTTAGACAGGGGATATCCTGAATATTTAATAAATGAGGTCAAAACGTATGTGACTGAACAATGGGGGACTAAATATTTTCCAGTTTTGGGTCACCCCAGCTTTAGTAATACATCAGTACAGAATGTAGACAAAAGGTATAATAGGGCATGTATTATGTATTACACCCCACAGATAAATTATATAAAAGAAATTGTTAAGAAATATTGGAATGTATCTTTGAATGATACTGATTTAAGGGAAGTACTGGGTGAGACACCTATTTTTGTATATAAAATGGGAATGAACTTGAAGTCCCTATTTGAAAAGAATAAAGATCAGACTAGTGATATCAGAAACAACAGAGGAACCAGGAAGTGTGGAAGCTGCCAGTATTGTAAGGTAATTAATGAAGATGAAAATTTGATCCTAGAAAATATTAATAGGACTAAAGTAAAGTTTGTTAGTGGCAATTGCAATACTATGAATATTGTTTATTTAGCTAAATGTTATCAATGTAGTTGTTTTTACATTGGTAAAACCGAATGGAAATTTAGAAGGCGAATTTATGAACACTTATATGCAGTTAAAAAGAATGATAGTAGTAATGCTCTATGTCGACATATACAAGAGACAGACAATACACACTATTTTAAGTTTGCCATTTTAGAACGTGTGAACTTCAACATTAGAGGAGGTAATTTTAAGGCATATTTAGCAGTTAGGGAGGCTAAATGGCAAATATTTACTGACGCATCCACGAAGCCAGGCCAGGCCTAAATGGCTTATCATTCATAAGACCCTTTTTTACCCAGATGCTACCCCTAGCCTTACAAAACTGATTTCACCTTATAAAAACCTAGCCACACTAAGATCAGCTAATAAACTCCTCGTAGCCTTAACCAAATCAAAGAATAAAGCTGGGGACTCATTATTTTCAAATGCTGTCGGGAAAATCTGGAATCAACTACCTCAGGAAATAGCAAACCTAGACTCTACATCCCTTTTCAAAAGACATATCAAAGAACATCTCAAAACTCAATGGCTATGTCCTTGTAGTAATCCTGACTGAAATTATTCCTTAACTACTCCCAACTTCCCCCCTTTATTTTTCCCAACTTTCCCACTATAAAACTAATTTTTACTGTAGACAGATTTAACTTTGAGTTTGTCTTAAACATTTTTTCTTTTCTCTAGCACATCTTGAATTTTGTTTAGTATCTAACTGTAGAATGTTGCTTACCTTGTGATTTATATTGCTAACCAACTATTTTTCTGAAAGATTATGGTTCTGCTTTTTTGGTTTATTTGTGTTTTCTTTAAATTCATACAAATGTCCACCTATGTATTTATTGTATGATGCTTATTATGATTTATTGTTAATTATTGTTTTACTTCTTGTAATTGGAGCTTTTCTCCCCGGGCCTCTACTGAAAACGGATAATTGTCCAGCTTGACTAGCCCGGTCACCAAATGTAAAATAAAATAAAATAAAATAAAAATGAATATATATTGCTAAGATCATTTTTAACTTAAAGTTTCCTTGTTAATTCATGTTTCTTCATGTTTTTTCATGATTATGATTTTTTCATTTTTTTCATTTTTTCATGATTATGATTCTTTCATTTTTATTAGGAGATGGTGTAATACGTTCATTACACTCTGCCATAGAATTATACTATACTATATAATAACGCAATATTATAACACAACATATTGCATATATATGATATTACAGATCATAATCTATCATATTCTATTTCACAATTTCATAAGCTATAACATTTACAACATATATAACAAAATTATAAAATTAACTTATACACACACAATAAGATAGAACGTATTATATTGAATGTATTTACGTATTTATGTATTTATTTATTTATATACTTTGCAATTTTATATAGTACTCACACATTTAGATTTTATTCTTATTTATTTATGTTTTTTTTATATACATTTGAACAGTATTACGCACGAACGCACCTTCATATTCAGCCCAAGTATATGGCTATTATAATTAATGCAGTTTATTTGTCAGGTTTTAACATAATTCTATATATTTTTTAGATTTTTTTAGAAGTTTTGGATGTTTTGCATTGATATATTCACAACAAGAGTGACAGGTCATTATTCTATATAGGTAATGTTTGTTTGGTATTTCATTACATATTAACATATTTCAGTAACTATGTTTGTTATGATAAGGAAATATGTTCTAGGTATAAGATAAGGGTATTTTAAACATTTATATTATATAGGCAATGATTGTTTGATTTGTATTGTACATTAACGTATTTCTAGAACTATGTCATAGTAAGGAAATATGTTTTTTTAAAAAAGTATGAGGAATATGTCTTTAAATATCACAAGAAGTTTGCTCCAAAAATGCTTTAAAATGAATCATTCAATTAATCAATTTGATTCTGAGGAAGTCCACGTTATAGTGGATGAAAGTGCTTAATCTTGTCCTTTTGGAATTATTATCATTATTTTTTTCCGAGTGGTTTGGATCATTTTTTGTTTTGACAATAAAGAAGTGTATCATTGCTTCGCTGGTTCCTGGCTCGTTCTTCTTGGATTATTTTTTATTTTTTAACATGACTACATTAATTCCTGCACTATAATGTGGGCTGATACACACACACACGCACACACACACACACACACACACACACACACACACACACACACACACACACACACACACACACACACATGTGAGGTGGTATAAAGGCATTATGCAGACTACACCTTCTGACTGATGCCATGCACAACACACAATCAGAGCACTGCAGACACACACAAGACAGGTCCTCAACAACATGCAGTGTAGCTATGTCCAGTTAATGTTCCTAATACTATACAGCTGTGTGATAAGTGACATGTCAGTGTATGTGATGGACCTTCACCTAAAACACAGTGCACTCATTTCCACAATAGTAATGCACCCCTGTATAGCAGACTGCCTACACCTTCAGAAAAAAATATGATATTGTAGTCCTCCCGTACATCCATCAACATGCATTTGGGTGTGTACTGGTTCAGTGTCTGCATCACAGGCCAAAGTACACTGTCATTTATCACATTATATGTAGAAGTAGTGTGTCACAGGCAATCAGGATATCTTTGTAAAAACACCAGTTTTTCTTAACAGCTGAGTGACCTAGTGGGCTAATGTACTATGCTGTACTTGACAGGGTGCTGGGTCCAATACTTGGAAGGGGTGAGTATTTTTGCTGATGTGACATCAGTGTAATGCATGATATATTTCTAGAAACACCAGTTATTCTCCACAGCTGAGTTGGCCTAGTGGGCTTTAAGCACTAGTTGATATGGTCCTGGGTTCAATACTTGGCAGGGGTGTAGGTTTTTGCTGATGTGACATCAGTCTAATGCATGATATATTTATAGAAACACCACCTATTCACCAGAGCTGAGTTGACCTAATGGGCTACTGCAATATATTGTAGCTGACAAGTTCCTGGGTTCAATACTTGAAAGGGTTGTATATTTTTGCTGATATGATATCAATGCAATGAGTGATATATTTCTAGAAACACCAGCTACTCTGTGGAACAGAGTTGGCCTAGTGGGCTAATGCACTATGCTGTAGTTTAGTGGGTCCTGGGTTTAAGATGTGACATGGGTGATTATTTTATTGATGTGCATAACAATGTCAGAATCAGATAAGGTGATTGAAGCAGTTTTAAATGGGTTTGCATGGGTTTGCATGATGCGCCACGGAGCAGTGCACCACATAGTCCCACTTAAACCTGTGCTATTTCCAAAAAAGAAAAGAAAAAAGGGTGTTAGTGTTTATTTGTGAAGCTGTTTCTACAATGTTAGCCTTCAGCAATAATGTATTTAATGTTTTATTTTTATGTTTCTTTTTTCTTTTCTTTTCATTTTGTGTACTACTTATAGTTATATTAGCTTAATTTTGGAGCTTATCTCCCCAGGCCTCTACTGAAAATGGACATGTATCCAGTTAGACTAGCCCGGTCAACAAATGTAAAATAAAAATAAAAAAATAAAAAAAATAAAATAAACAATAAATGATAGGAAAATGGTGAAATGAGGGCAAGCAGAGGGAAAAACAATATGAAAGGCAGATAGGGATGTGCAGAATGGGTGTAGGAAAAAGTACCATAGCTCTCCATTTCTTGTACAGCAACAACTGTGCATGTTGTGGACAATTTGGAATTTGGAGCCTCACATCTCACAGGGAGGCATGTGGGTGACATAACTTTGTTGATTAATTGCTGTATTGATTGACTGATGGCAGTGTCTGTAGGGGCAAAATGGAGAGCTATGTATGGGGTGATATTTTTTTGGGACAGATGCCCTTTTTTTAAGGTGAGAGTGGGATGTTGGGGAAGGGTTGTAGGTATGTTTGTTGAGGTAAGTTGGGTAGAAGAGGTTGCATTTGCAGACAGACAAGACAGGCAAGACAGAGGACAGGTGCAGAGTATGACACATGGGGGGGGTAAACACCTTGGACGGGGAGGGTGTTTGGGAATTGGAGGACCAAATGCCCCAAAATGGCAACAGCATGACTGAGCTCCCCACCCATGGGCAGTCACCACTCCTCCTTCATGGACCGGAAGGTGGCTGTGCTGGGGAGCTCAGTGCCGGGGCCAGCCTGCCCCTCCAGGTGCACTAGTCTGCCCTCACTCTGACAGAGTCAATCATCCAAATCATGCTGGATGACCCTGAGCACCATCCCTGGAAATTGATTTTGGGTGACGACTTCCTCTCTGCACCCATGCCTGGGGGGGGGTGGGCCCCATCCCCTGAGGTGGTTCCACTTTTGGGTGGTGTAGGGCCAGTGGAAGGGGCAGCTCCAGGTTGGGTCCCAGACATGCTGGGATCTGGTACCATGGCCAGATGAGGTGGGGTAGGTGGATCTGCTGGAACTGGCCTACCCATTCATGCTATGGTGTTGAGG
Source organism: Protopterus annectens (assembly GCF_019279795.1). Classification (NCBI taxonomy): domain Eukaryota; kingdom Metazoa; phylum Chordata; order Ceratodontiformes; family Protopteridae; genus Protopterus; species Protopterus annectens. Next base: position 110,118,831 of record NC_056737.1, read on the forward strand.
TTTTTCAAAGTGTATATGTTAGTCATGAACAGAACATTTAAACATTAGTTATAACAGCATGCATGGGTGCTCCAATTAATCCAGAACAATAGAATTGCATAACATACAGAACACAAATGGAATAACAGTCAGTATTGTAACAGCATGCCAGTATCAGTTACGGCAAAAAGCCAACAACAGGGGAATTTCAACAAGGTATGTTAGTATGCAACCATTGCAATATATAACCAATAATGCAACACAAGGCCCAACATTAGGTTTTGAGAACAACATATTTGGAAATGAAACCATGCCCATAGTATAAGAATAAAAATATGTGATGCAGATAAGGTGTGGGGGTAGAGAAATATATTCTATTACCAACTGTATAGGCTATATTTTCCACAACTGTACTGCTCAACACTCTACAGGTCTGCCCTTACTTTATTTCTACAAGTACCCTGTAGCTTCTGTAGCACATACATACCTCTCAAGCTGTTCACAGGGGATGGTATAGGCCAAGTTGTAACAACTATAGCTATATAATTACAGGGGACTATTACATGTCAGAGCAACATATATGACTGCCAAGATGTACTCTGCACTGCTGTTATGTGAGTGTGCTACTGGCATACTTCAACTGGGTTTATATCTGTGTCCACGTTTATTGGCAACAGTGATCACTATCCATGACAGCGTGCCACTTGAGAGACATGTATCATGCACAGTAGAGGGAGTTTACATTTATCTTGCCATCATTGGCAGGCATGGGGTTAGACTATCAGCAGACATTTACAAACACACCAGGGATACAGCCATACCAACAACAGACAATTTAATTTGTCTTATTAACTTCAAATAGTAGTGCACTTCATGACTGTTTTTAATGGAGTCTTATCACCTTGCTGAGCAATGCTGTTTTTGCACTTGTACATCTGGACACAGAGATTAGTATACTCTTCATACAGCTACTACAGCATTTATTTACCTGTAAGTCCTGTGGGAAGAATACCTGTCAACAATACATAACTGTTTCTATAAATAGTCAGTACTAGTTGTCTGTTAATATAAATATATCTTAGTACCTGTTCCTGGATTCAACCAGCGTCTGTGGGTGGTAAAATAAACAACATATATATTGCTTATCACACTAAGCTATTGGCCCACTGCTATATGTCAATTGACTGATATGTGCCTAAAGCTCACCTAGTGACAAAGTCTGACCCGGTAATATAGGTAGAGTGTCACACACAACTGCAGTGACAGTTGCACATACATGCATGAGATTCATGCAAGACAGAGATAGTAGGTGAATTGTGTATTAATACTTGGAATGCAGGTATACACAACTAACTCCTAGTGGATGGTAATATGTGTGATCTGTACAAACCATATGATGGTGCTGGGTTGCCTACCTGACCCATATACATCTTCAGATGGTATATTTGCAGTCTACAGCTACTACAGTTTCATACTTGCCTGCATCAGCATACCTATGTTCAGGAATGCATATAGCTGAAATGCAAAGGTTAACACAAGACAATCCTGGGAGAAACACACTATAATACCTTAGACAGTACTACTCTAGGTTCAAATCTTAGTGTAGAACAAATATCATATTGCATTATATCTTATAGTACAACTTTACATTTTCACTTTAGTATAATAGTTCTTTACTGGCCAGCCTTTGGTCACTTCATGGTGTTATACCCATGTTCACTGCACAGCACCTGTAATATTTGATTTCTTGAACAACAGCCCAGAATACACACAAGAATTGGCAGAGCAAAGCTTTATTGAGAGTGACATAACACAGTTGATTGGTATACATCTGACAGTCTTTATTGTTCTACACTTTAAATGATGAATGCATTGAAAGACAACTGTTATTTCACAATCTCTGCAATACTAATTTTATTTGCTTCACAATTCTGATTGCAGTTGTACTGTATGTCCTGTAGATTATGAATGCAGTTAATTTATTCCCTTCACATTTTGAATGCCAGTGTACTTTATAGCTCATTATTATTAATACAGTATACACAAGTTATTCCTAAACATTATTAATACATTATTATCTTTCTTTCCTTAACAGCAGCATGTTTCATGCTTTCATCTATATTGAGCTATACCTGGTATTACTCAGTTATATCAGTCATTCATTGCAGTACATTCAGAACAGAATATACCTACTGGCAGTTACTGCTGTACTCCTTCTTACTTATATTACTATATATTGCAAGATATATCTGTGCTTACCACACTTTTGGTGCAGCCTGCTGAGGCCCCCTGCATGGGCCTCCAAGTTGTGAGCCCTCTCCTCTGCAGCTGTGGGGGAGAAACACACCACTATGCATACCTGTCTATCAGATATTCATACTAGAATTTGGTAAATCAATGGTTCCTATACTTACAAACTTCTGGGGCATTGTTGCCCCAAGTGTCTTGGATCCATTGGGCCAAGAAATCCCCCCTTCCTATGCTTCAGGTCATCATAATGATGACACATCTCCTCACCAGTGTGGGGGATGCCAGTTGCAGTGGTGAGGTCACATGCCAGCTGGTCCCAGGCCTCTGATTTGTATTTGGACCCTTGGTACTGGCCCTGCAGCAGACATTTGTCATGATCTTTCACAAGGATCCCAACCCTGACCCTGGACTCCAAAATGCCCTAGAGCAGTGCCCGAAAGCATGCACCCTCTCTGATACCTGTCATAGTCTCTGCCTGGAATAAACTCCAACAAATTATGTCTGTATTCTCACCTACTGCACTTACATAAGGCTGTTTCCTGCCCTTTGCTGCCATTGGCCATTTTTAAAAATTCTCTGCTTCACTTAGCACCACTCAAACTCACTGAGGTCAGCCAAGCAGTGTTTAAACTCATTGCTTAGCAATGCTTAGCAGTGCGCAGACCAGCTTAGCTGAGCTGAGGACTGCTTAAACAGGCATTGCTTAGCAGTGCCCAAACCAGATAAGCGGAGCTGCATGCTGCTAAGTACTGTTAAAATGGGTCTTGTTTAAGCATTGCTTGGCTTGGATTAGTCATGCTTAGCAGAGCTCAGCTACGGGCAAACCAGATTAAAAAAAATATTGACATTAATTGCTCATTAATGTACTTTATTATTATGTGTATGTATTTTACTTTACATGACCTAACCCTAGGTATTTTAATTACGTTATCTTGGGCTGTAATGTATCAGACACTTGTGTGCAGCTGGGGTTTTTCTCCTCATATCTCCACTAAAAATGGGCTTCTGGACCAGCTGGACTAACCCAGTTAACATATATCAATAACTACATTGATAAAAAAAGAAAAAATGTATAAATTAATGCTATCAGATGTAAAAGCTGAATGGCTTGTCTGAGTATTCAAACTGTGCACCTACTGCACACAAGGCCATGACTCTAACTATTCAGTTAACATGAATGTGACAATGTGATCTATACATTTCTATATAGCTTTCAGTTATGTTTAAGCACTGCTGTGCACCGTGCAGTGCCATTAAAACCCACTCAGCTATACTTAAATGTGACCTTTTCCATTAAAATTAAAAGCATCCGGCTTCTATTTTTAGATGTCTGGCATGTGTTCATTGGTAAGCTCTGTGCCATGCAAACACAAGAGAAAAAATGAAAAGGAAAAAAATGAAAATGACATTTTAACATTTTCATTTGACAGTGCAGGAGGTGTGCTACTCATCTCCAGACACTGTAACACACCCCATGGAAAAAAAAACACTTGGGAAGGCAACATATTTAACTTTTATATTTCAGAGTCATCCGGCACTTTGACAGTGCAGGGGGTGTGTTACACATCTCTAAGCACTGTAACACACCCCTTACACTGATTCAGTAACTGTGTTACATGCCTCTCCCTTAGTAGCATGCCTTCATTAATATGCAAGGGGCACAGCCATGGGGGAGCTGCAGACACAGCCACTCTGCACTCCATGTAGGCCTTACACTATTCCTACATGGAGGTTATTAAGTCTAGGGGATAGTGTACAAAAAAAGAAAGAAACTCTTTCATCTATTTAGCTGATATAAAACCTGTCTTCACAAGGATATTATTAAAAGCATTAACAAAATAAAGAGCACTATCAAATCTACTAAAGGGAGACCACAAACTTAGAATGGCCTCTGAAGCCACACATAATTATAAATCTTTTATAAAAAACTAAAAAGAAGTACCTTACAATGCTCAGAACTTATTCATAATGGGGCTTCTCATGACATCCTTGCAAATGACTTTAGAGCCAACTTTACTCCTGAGACTTCTATTCAAAGACACAAATATCTGAATTATAATTCAATAGAAATGCTAACCAAGACAAAAAATACTTTCGCCACAGGGCCTGACAATGTACCTGACCCTTGCAAACACACTCCTCAAACTCTTAACTCAAGTTTGACTACTGTTTTTTTCCCTGATGAGTGGTGCATTGCAGTAGTGGTGTCCCTCCGTAAGGACATAAATACAACAGACCTGGGTCATTACAGATTTATCAGCCTTACAAGCATCATGTACAAAGCCATAGAACATATTAACTGGTGTCATTGTCATCAACTGTGATATCCAGAATCTTGTTAGACTTGTCTCCCAACAGTTTCGCTTTGTGAAGTGTAAATTTCATCAAAATGATTAAATAGGCTGTATATTGTGGCCATGAAGTGCATGCATTGGATCAGTACCTGGCCAAGGCCTTGGACGCCATTCCTCATTCAATCATAATACAAAATCTAAATGTTTTAAAAATCTACACATATGGGAGAAGCATATTTATTATTTATTGACATTTGATTGCCAGGAAAGTCAGACTGGGTAGATACCTAGTTTCACTGAAGGCCTGGAGAGAAAAGCTCCAAAGTATTACAACATGTTTTAAGAACAATAATTTTACAATCTTTAAAAACAATGCAATAAAAAACAATACAAAAATCTACAGTTAAAGCAATTATACCAAATTAGACATAATTTGAAAATATTGGTTAAGAATAAATATAACATATGACAATTTAGAGAAATTAAAGGTACATTAGTATAATACAAACAGGAATTGTAATATAAAGTATGAGAAAAAAACAGGGTTATGGCATATTTCGATAGAGAATCAGGGGAGAGAAATTTATTGAAGCAAGGAAGTGAGTGACGAAGGGGGAATAATGAGGTGTAAGGTATGAATGGTACTTGTTCATAGGGTCATAGGTGTATACAGGGCTAACACCATTAGGACCCTTAAATGCCTAGCCACAGAAGCCAAATGTGACCACCAAATTTTGATTTATATTTTATTTATAGGGGGTGCTTTACTGACTGCCTCTGTCCATCAGAGACATAGGAACCAGACCAGGGGTGAATTTCCAATTACCCATCCATTGGTCCACGTTGCACTTAAATAGGGATATGGAAGAACTCTGTTTCACCTTATGCATATTCAGGGAAATAGTTTATCCTGGGATTGAGCAAGAACAGAGCCACATTTTGTATGGGAGGTCTTTTAGAATGGTTTTAAAGGACTCTAGGGAGAATATTGGTCTGATGGAGACAGGTAAGGAATTCCAGGCCATAGCAAAGTAATATGAATGCAAACCATATCCAGCAGATTTGATAGGTTTGTGGCCAGAGAGGAGCTTTTGGCCATTGAATTATAATGACCAAGTAGGAACATAATTGTATAGAATAGTGTTTAGTGCTGGACAAGCAGATGGATGCTGGATAATTTTATAGGTGGTGAGTAGCTGTGTATATGTTAGATGATGGGGTATTTCTAATCAGTTTATGCTTTTTAGTGCTATATAGTGTTGGGTTCAGAAAGGGGTATTTGCTGCAAATTCAGCCAGTTTATTATAGCATTGCTCAAGTTTTGCTTTTTGTGAAGCCTGGAGGTTAGTAAGGATGGGATCACCATAAAGCAGTGAGGGGAGGAGGTAAGTAGTAGCAAGTGTAGTTTTAGCTGTGTTAGTAAGAAAGTTTTTGGTTCTGTATACCATCCATAATTTTTGATGAGTTTTTTATGCAATTTCATATACGTAGGTAGAATTTAAGATTATCCTCCACTATCACACTAATAACTTGCCATGAGAAGTGACTTCAGTGGTTGTATTATTAAAAAAGAGGGTTTTAAATTTTGATTTGTCATGACAGAGGAAGAGGACGTTTGGGTTGAACATTAGTTGTGTGTTACAAAGCCATGTAGTTTTGTGAGTTTTTTTTTTTTTTTTGGAGTTGTACCAGGTTGTCTGATGAGCATATGAGTGTGGCATCATGTGCATATTGTTTTAGGGAGGCCTGTTGTGTGGTTGTGTGGAAAGTGTTGGTGAGAATGTTAAAGAGGAGGTTAAAGGATAAGGCATTGTGGTAGACCAGTGATGACTAGTAGTTATGGTGAGAGGGAGGAGCACCATTTTACTGACTGATACCTGTTGGACAAGTAACTTTTGAATCACAGAAGAGTGGGCTGAGATAGACCTAGTGAGGGCATTTGAACTGGAGGTTTGCTGTGACAAATTGTGTTGAAGGCTTTAGACATATCTAGAAATAACAAAGAGACTCATTTTTTATCTTTACCTTTAATGACAGTATTTATATAGGTTAGAAGTGTGATATTAGTACTATGGGAGGGACAGAAGTCATGTTGTATGGGGAATAGGAGTTCCTCCTGGGGGAAAATAGTTTAATAATTGTTTTTGAATACATTTTACAAGTATTTTGGAGGAGGGGATGATTGCTATAGGTATAACATTATTGAAGTCTGATTGGAATGTGTGATTTTTCCAGAGAGAGAGAGAGAGAGAGAGAGAGAGAGAGAATGGGAATAAAGGATTCCTAGATTGACTTATTTATAAGGAATGAGATAGGATGGAAAATGCTATTGGCTGCTAACTTAAGGTACTCCCTTGGAAAGTCATCAGCTGAAGCAGAGTTTGTTGAAGAGTAGCTTTATATAGGATGTGGCACAGGTATGAAGGTGAAGGTGGATGTGGTGATGTGTCTGTTTGTTAGGACTGGTATTAGATGTAGAGAAATCCTTGGTTAGGGACACTATCTTGTCTATGAAATAAGAGTTTAATTCTATTGGAGTTTCAAGTGGTGAGTTATTGGAAGGAGGTTAAGGGTTGAACTTATTCTGGGATGTTTGATTTCTTTAATTGCTAGCCAGAACTTTTACAGATGTGTTTATTATTGTTCTGAAAGTTGGTACAGTATAGTTTTTGTCTTCTTTTATTCGATTTTAGTGCTGTTATGGAACATTCTGATGTTTTTAAGATATTGTGGTTTGTATTTTTGCCATACTTTCCACGCTTTTTCTGTATCCTTCATTAGCATTCTGCTTTTTTGGATAGCCAAATTACATTATTTGTTTTTAGTCTCTTTCTTCTAGGGGGGTGAAAGGCTATTTAGGAAAGCTGTATTGAATTCATCCCCAGCATTATTATTATTATTATTATTATTATTATTATTATTATTATTATTATTATTAAGGGGTAGATTTTTAAGGATATTCCAGTTAATAGATGATGGGATAGTTATGAATATTTCTGGGTTAAAATTGGAAAGGTTGCAGGCTAGTTTTATAAACATACTGTTGGAGATGCCTGGTTGTATAGACTGGGAGATGGTCACTGACAGAGTCTGACATTGCACCTGTGGTGGTGGTTAATTTTATAGGGTCTGATACTAGGATCCAGTCCAATTAGGAATTTGATGTCTTGCTGTAATGTGTGTGGCTATTAATTAGTTCAACCAATTAAATTCATGCTAGATGTACTGGATTTAGAGGTTATGTCTAACCAATTGATATTAGCATCACCTAGTAGTTTTTTTTTTCATGTGGAATTATTGTGGATTTCCAGTCTAGGTTATTTTTTAGACTAGCTGTATTGTTGCCAGGAGGAATGTAAAGGACAGTAATGCATACTTGTTTATATTTATTTTCAGGAAAGTAGCAAAGTTCTGCTGAATTGAATTTTGGTATTGATTTGTTATGGGGGAAATGTAATAGCTTTTGGGAAATATCTGGGCAATAACCCCAAGTTTTATTTATTTATTTATTTGACATCTGTTAGCCAGGTTAGTCTGACTGGGCTAGAAGCCCTTTACAGCAGGGGCCAGAGGAGAAAAGCTCCAAAACAAAAGAAAAAATAAACCATGAGCAAATAAAAAAATAAATAATCCATGACAAATACAACAGTAGGGTACCTACTATTAGTAACAATAAAGAAGTTCTAAGGTATGTCGGTACAGAAACAGACTTTTAGACAAAGCTTATGTAGTTTCATATATACGTAGAGTAAGGATGCAGTTAACAATTAGCGATTAACAATTACAATTACATTGGCATAAGGAGTATAATTAATGTATGACATATTACATTACCTTTCCTCTTTACTCAGTCATTTTGGGTGGCATTATAGGTGGAGGTTTAAATCTGGAGTCATTTAAGCCAACCCTTAGTTATACCTGATGGCTTGTGTTTGGTAATCCAGGCATGTGGTTCAGTAGTTTTACTTCTTATGCGTCTAAAATTTATAGAGGCAAACATTAGATTACCAGGGTGAGAAGTAGACCTTTGTGTGATTACTGTAGTGTGTGGAATGGAATTGTCTTGCTTTTGTTTCTGATAAGTGGGGCCAGGATTAGGGTGAATGTCTTCTCCTAGCAGGATTTTAGTAATTGGGGTATTATTGATTTTATTTGGAAAGTATTTTCCACTAAATTGTATTTTGATTTGGATTGAAATGCAGTTAGTCAATCTATACTGGGGGTAAAGATGAGTGGCATCATTAAATACATTTAGTGTGATGCATGGAGAGTTTAGGGAGGAAATATGGATAAATGGTTTGGACAGAGTTGGAGAGATGTTGAAAGCTATTATTGAGTCATGATAGTTTGAGAAATGGCTCAATACGAGGTGAAGAATAGAGGACACGCTGAAGAGTAGCATGATTAAGTAAAGGGATCTGTATTTCATTGATGGCAGAATGTTTGGAAGTAGGAATCAAGAACGCAGCAAGAAGTTGCAGGGCTGTTGGATATTTAGAGGTGATGGAGACTGAAAGCTTTTAGATGGTAGTAGTAGGAAATATTTTCTGTGAAGGAAGAGTTATGTTTTCCGGTATCTTCTCTTACGTTTCTGAAATGTAAGAAGTAGACAGGTTTGAAAGGATAAAGTATGAGGATGTAGTTAAGCTAGTGAGGGTTTATTTGGGGAAAGTAGATGCTGAACTATAGGATAATATGGAATAATGGATAGATACTGTTGTAGAATTGTCAAAGCATGAATGGATATAGTGCAAAGCAATATGGAAGAGAACAATTTTTGTGAAGGGTTAGAGAATGGGTGTCACAGGTGAAATGTGCATGTGAGAAGTATAATGGTAGAGAAAGAGGAGGGGGTGTTAGAATTAGGGGTAGGGTAGGGTAGCATAGCATGCTTCCTACATTTAGGGCATTACAGAGAGCAATAAATTTATAGCTGATACAGAGCAAGTAACAAGGAAGCAAAAAGTAGACACACTTTTTCTTTCGTTTTCTGAATGCAGAAACAAAGAACTAGGGAGACTTAGTAACTGACATAAACAGTGTAATTTATTGGTCAAGAGAAAGGAGACAGTGGCTCACTTATTAAGTGGTCCTGAGAGAGCAAGGACTACTCCTTTGGGGGCAGTATCATAGCCACTTTCCAGCACATGGTAGGCACATATTTGATTAGTTACAGTTAATACACAGTAAAAAAAGAAGAGAAAGACAGATGTTGACAACATGGCTCAAGCTATGGATTTACAATATCAGCTAGATGAGAATTTAATGCACAGTGAAAACAGTGGGCTTAATAAGACTAATGGTGATGAAGATCTATCCTTCATAACAATTGATAGAGCAGATATTACTGTATTAGAAGCTGAAGATTCTTCAGAGCTGGTGAGAAAAGATATTCTTGTAATTGGTGATTCAATTATTAAAGGAACTGATACTTATATTTGCAGAGAAGATAATGAACATTGAATAGTGTTATGCTTGCCAGGAGCAAAAATAGAAGACGTGAGACAAGCCATGGAATGCCTTAATGTAAGGAAGTATGGATCTGTTTTTATTCATGTTGGTACAAATGATGTCACCTGCAAAGATTCTCTGACTGTTAGTAGGGAACTGACAGCCCTCTTAGCTAGTGTTGCTTATACTGGTGTTAGGACATATTTTTCACAGATCACCTATAGAAAGGATAGACAGGTCACTGTGAATGTAAATATTTTTTTTGTTAAATACCTTCATGGAAAAAATGTCCTGTTTTAAAAAATGGAAATGTATAGAGCATCCAAGCCTTGTTTTGGGCACACGTGTTCAGACAGGATGGTGTACATTTGTCAAGATTGGGGAAGAGAATTTTTGCAGCAGATATTTTGCAATATTTGACAAACACTCGGCAGGATTTTTGCCAGGTCGAAAATTTAACAGTTTACAGATAGCAACATTTGATGCATCTCTGGGGGTTGTTAATGCTAGGAGCATTAATAATACATTTATTTTGGAAAATGTGCTACTTTCCCATAAGATTGATGCTGTTATTGTTTGTGAAACATGGTTAAAAAACAAGGACTGGAAACCAGTTTTGTCAGGGTATAAATGTTTTTACTGTAGCAGACTTTCTAACAAAAAATCAGGTGGAGTTGTTATGATAGGAATTAAAGATAGCTATGAGACCTGTGATTATTACAAGTTCAGTGATAACACCAATACTATAGACTGTATAACTGTGACAATAAAGACAACCCTGGAACATATAACAATTGTTGAAGTGTATAGACCACCAAAGACAAGTGCAGATGACCTAGAGGAATTCATGCATTTCTTGCATGAAACACATTTGTGAAGAATAACATTAGCTGGAGACTTAAATTTAACAGAAACAGACTAGAATAATATTGATTCAACAACGTTAGTAAGGAAAATATTCACAGCGTATATTCAGGAACAATTGCTTCAGACTGTAAAAAACCTACCAGGGGACAGAACATACTAGACATTGTTTGTATTCCCAAAGAAATTACTGTAACTTCAAGTCAAGCTTTACCATCATTGATGTGCAGTGATAATGGGGTTATTAAGTTTAATTTGTTGCTAGATAATTCTGCCAAACTCAAATCTAAGCCAATGCACAGAAGGTTAATTACAGATTATAGGGAAGCAAAACAGTCACTATGTAAATCTAACTGGAGTGAGGTGTTCAGTGGAAAAACTGCAGATGGATATTGAAAGAGAAATTGTTTGAGTGCAAAAAATAAAAAAAAAATGTTTAACATCCAGATGTAGCCATACAACATCAGGGTGATATATTTGCATAAGAACAAGATATCTGATTAAGGTGAGAGACAAAAATATAGGAAATGGAAGAGAGGTCAAACTACAACTTGTGAAAAATGAAATAAACAAGATGGACAAACAGATTAAGCAGAGTGTGAGACAAGATCAAGAACAATTTGAAGAAAATTTATATAAAGATATTGAGCATAATAGGAAACCTTTTTATAAATACATAAGATGTGTAAGGAGTAAAGACACCAAAATTGATAAACTGTGTGTAGATTCTAAAATTTATTCTCAGACACAACAGATTATAGATAAGTTTACAAAATCTTATGCAAAACAGTTTGGCTTCACAAAAGGGGTGATAAGTTGTTCTAGTGACATCCAGGTAACCCCAGATACTGGAATTAAATGAAATTATATTGAAAAAGAACTGCACAAACTGTATACAAACAAAGCGCAGTGAGGAGATGAAATTAGTAACAATGACCTGAGAATACTTCAGCAAGAACTTACAGTACCATTATATCTATTATTCACTAGGTCATATAAATATGGGGAGATTCCTCAAGATTGGAGACATGTGCTTATTAAACCTATTTTTAAGAGAAAGGATAGTAGGACAAACCTAGAGTCCTATAGACCTTTTAGTCTACTTTCATGTTGTGGAAAAACAATGGAGAAAGTAATATTGAATAAGTTATTGTCAGAACTGGATAGGTTGGGACTTGAAACCATATATCAGCATGCATATGTTGAAAACAGATCTATTACCACCTGTAACATGATATTCTATGACAATATAATAACAGTTATGAATGGAAAATTGTGCTGTCATGTAATGTATATAGATTTAACTTCAGCATTTGACAGGATCATACACAAAACACTGATCAATAAATTAGTACAACTAGGTGTTGATGTACTCTTGATAAGATGGATAGCTGCATGACTTACAAATAAGACATGGCAAGTATCATACAGCAACTGGACAGGTGAAATCCTTGGTTACAGTCAGGGTATCTCACAGGGCTCTGTCCTAGGCCCTTACTTGTTTAGATTGTATCTTTCCGACCTAACGTTTTCATCTGAGGTATTCTACAGTCTATATTCAGATGACCTGAAACTGTGTAAACTGATTACATGTGTTACAAATAAGGCATGTCTGCAAAATGACTTGACTAAATTGACCATTTGGGCACAGGAAAATAATATGCTGATAAATACATCAAAAACTAAGCATATGAGACTTGGGAGACATAAATTGAAAGGTGAATATTTACTACAGCACACAGTGATTGAAATTGTAAACATTTAAAGACCTGGGTATATTTGCAGATTCAGCTATGATTTTTTTCTAATCATATTGACCAACTGGTTAATGATAGTTATAGAAGTATATGTTTTATAAAAAGATTTATAAAGTCTAGGAAATCAAAAATAATGTAGTCATTGTTTGTTAGTTACATTAGACCCAAACTTGAGTATGGAATAACACTATGGAAACCCTATAAGAAATCAAGCATTAATAAATTGGAAAGAGTACAGCAGAAATATACCAAGGGCATCCATGGATGTGAAACCTTAAGCTACTATGAAAGACTAAAATATCTGAACTTGTACAGTGTCTCTTACAGATATCTAAGAGGAAATCGTATTCAGGTATATAGGGCATTTAGAGACAACTACCTCTGGAAATGTTTGGGGTTAGCTAAAAGTACTAGACAATCATCAGGCAACCTATGTAGAATATTTTATAGGAATGAGAAGTGTACTAATTGGCTCTCTGACAGAGTAGCTGATACATGGAACTGACTACCAAATTACATTAAAGCAAGCACTAGTTTAGATATTTTTAAGAACAGCCTGGATATTTATTATGGGGACAAGTGTTTTGGTATATTGGCAGGCTAGAAGGGTATTAATACCCATACTTGAAATATTTGTATGTATGTATGCATGTATGTATGTATGTATGTATGTATGTAAAGCTCTTCATGCTAAATATGCTTACATTGCACAATGACAATATTGTCAGTGAAAATGTTTAGGAGATAAGCCTTATGGCAGAACTCCTTTGGTATTGAAGTAAAAGGTGGGTGAAGTGATCATAGGCTATTGCACAGTGACAATATTCTCTGTGAAAAAGTTTTGGAAACTTGGACCATGTGGTAGAGCTCCTTCAGTACCTGAGTTGGGGTAGATGAAGTGACCACAGACTATTGCATAATGACAATATTCTCAGTGAAAATGTTTGAAAGTTGGGCCTAGTGACAGGGCTGCTTCAATATCAGAGTCAGGGATGGATGAAGCTATACTCCTGTTACATCTCCAAGCCATTTTACCCTTATTAGTACAGAGATTTTTTGACAGCATGTTTCCACTGATTAAAATTAACACTGTTTTAATGGATAAAAATATATATGTTTGGATTTAGTTGTGTGCTACCAAGTCAATGTTGATATATTGTGGACGCACATTGCATTTCTTACAACGAACGGAAGTCATATACCCATGTTTTATGTAAACTAAATGCTATGGAGCTTTATAGACTGTCATACTGTAAGGCCAATACAAGCTTGCACTTTATACACATCCACTATCCAAAGTACTTTTGGTAATTTTTGCAAAATATTTTCAAGACTTTATGTTTAAATCGATAGGTGTAAACTGCATTTTGGCTGTGAAGTCAGTTAGCTTGACATTTTATGGGCAATTGTGTCATTGTTAATGCTAGTTTTTTTTTTTTTTTTTTGTTATGGCATATTTCTAGTAGCAGACTTGTCCACTTTTGTGGATAAATAAGAAAATGTTTAGTTTTGCTGCAATGTTTTTTATTTGGTGAACTAAGCTCAAATACACATTCTTTATATACGCCGAATAGGTACTTGCGTATTATCACAACCGGATTTCTGAAGTGCTGTACTTTGGCAGCTTTCCACAAAACAATCTCATTTAACCTAAGAAGGGGTGTGGTGACTGTTAATACTACTATGTCCGATTGTTTCTCACATAGGAAGAAGAATAATGGTAACATTCATCTTCCATGGAAACGCTGTTTCCTGACCTATACGCATGACTTGATGCTTCTCACTTGTCCTTAATGCTACAAGCATGTTCCCAGCAAGGCAAGTGTCCCATTTCAAAGCCCTTTCCATGACCATGCCATAATCTGCGATTGTTAAATTTCATACATATTTGACAGAGTCAGTCAGCATGTACAGGACATCTTCTTAGTACTGTAACTGCCTGTTGGTAGTCAGCAAGGTGAGATGTACACAACTATCTGTGTCTGAAGCGGGATAAGGTGTAACAACCCTCGCACATGACTCCTGCCGGGGACAAAGGCACTACTTGCTGAGGAATCAGTGCTCCGTCCCTTACTACTCCTTATAGCCACATTTGCTTTGGATGCTTACTGTCCATGAAAAGCCAGAGTGTATATTCCTGACTAACTCTCCCTTTGCTAACAGTGTAATCAGGAATGCAACATGTGTACAGTGGTGTGCAAGAAATGAAGCGCGACACCCAGGAGTACAAAATATCACCGTTACTCCTCTTCTTCCTCCTACCCACTGTGACAGACTACTATGTACTTCTTTACAGACCCCTTTTCAGTTTACAATACCTGTTAATTCAAAAACATAAATTATGGCACTTCAGACACTTCGGAAATCTGGTTGCGATAATACGCAAGTACCGCTGAATGTTGTGGAATTTTGCAGGGGTCCTGTTCTAGAACTCACAGTTCATACAGCTTCATTTGAAATTGTCATGGAGAAAAGTTCACTGATCTGGCAGCTTCGGTATAAATGAAACTTAAGTGTTTTTTTTGGGGGGGGGCAAGCCTTTGCAACTCTAATTCCTCTCTTAATCATATATGCTATGTCTAAGATTGCGGACGTCAGAAAAAAATGCATACCTTCTTCTGAGCGCTGTGTAGTCTTCCCATTTAGTACCACAGTGCAGACCAAATGCAGCACATCCTGATGAACCACAAGCTGTAGGACCTCATCTCTTTGCAAGGTGCTATGCCCACACAGGTCTGCAGTTCCTCACTATTTTATAGAGTATAACTCAAGAACTGTTTCATATTTTATAATAACATTTACCATGTGGACACATCTAACTAGCCTGTTAGAAACTGTACTTATACTGTGAGTTAAGGTATAAAATACAGGCATATGATTCCATTTGGGGAATTATGTAGTCATTTTGTCCTTTTAAGTACTACTTTTCATTGGAATATTACAGTGAAAGAACATGTTACTTAACTGTAGAATAATATATATTGTTTATCTCTGGTGCTGTGTTTTAGATATAGGTTTTACCTGTCTTGAACAGAAACCTTACATCCATCCTCTATATAAGATGGATATTATGGAGTTTTGTGAACTATCAGACTGTAATAGAAATAAAGATGCTCTTGAATACCTTGAAACTGAAATAAATAATGTGGTTATTATTACACTGCTGGAAATAAGAAAGAGACTTAAATGTACATCTTTATGATTGCTCCTGTAGTAGCCTAAGCCAGACAGCTTTCAAAGCTTCAGAGCACCTTCCATGTGCCCAAACCATTAGCTAGCTCAAAATCAGGTAACTAAAAGTCAGGTTTCAGCACAAAGCCCTTCAGAGGTTTCCTGCCAATGAGATGAGTGCTCATCTGTAAGCTTTTAAGGATCAGTGGCAAGCTAATGCTGTTCCAATGTTGGGCAGATAAGTTTCCTTCTGGAAAAAAAAAAAAAACTTCCACTTTACTTATCGTGACAGAAAATGTACTTTTTTTCTGTATAAAATGCTGTTTTAAGCTAGGAAAAAATGTATGTATATTACTGAATAGTCTTGCCGGTATCCTTAGCTATATACATTATTTTGTGACACTGCTCACCCTCCACCTCTATATTTCTAATATAACCCTTATGACAGCCATATATATATATATATATATATATATATATATATATATATATATATATATATATGGGTTCACTTCAAAATTCTGAAAGCTCAAAATCCTGAATCTCAAAATCCCAAACTCAAAATCCTGAAACCTCAAAATACCGAAAACTCATAACACTGAAAAACATACAGGACACCAACACTGACTGTATTGCAGCTACACTACACTGCACATACACTACCATCTATCCACTTCCCTTGACCCAGACCCTAACCCTAAGTTCCGTCACTATCGCACACTTACCTCACCCGCACTCTAACCCTAACTCACTTAACCCGCCTCTAACCATAATGTCCGTACAATCACACATCAGTGTTGGTGTCCTGTATGTATTTCAGTATTATGAGATTCAGTATTATGAGTTTTCAGTATTTTGAGCTTTCAGGATTTTGAGTTCGGGATTTTGAGATTCAGGATTTTGAGCTTTCAGGATTTTGATGTGAACCCATATATATATATATATATATATATATATATATATATATAAATATATAGATATACATACACACACACACACACACACACACACACACACACACACACACACACACACACGCACACACACACACACACACACACACACACACACACACACACACACACACACACACACACACACACATATATCTGTGAACCTCTTTTATCCTCACTCTTAACTACAATATTAACATTTTACATTTTATGACCTATATGGTTCCTTACCTCACCATCAATTCTTTGAATTTCTAAGCACTAATCACATGATCGATTTTCTACCTGACAGCCCCACTAATGTTGCGTTATGTTGTGTCCCATCAACACGAGTTCAAGTTTTGGTGACTCAATAGACTAAAGAATTAAAAAAGATTCAGTTTTGTGTTAGTCTGATGAGATCCTTCAACTTGTAACCAGTCATCATTGTTATCATATTCATCCATCTCATTGGCAGTCTTCCTCTGCACCTTGTACCCTCAGTCTTTCCAATCATAATATCCTTTTCCAGTGATCTTTCCCTTGGAATCGCGTGACAAAAATATAACAAATGCAATTTCATCATTTGTGTTTTGAGTGGGATTTCTGGCTTAATTTCCTCTATGATCGACTTATTGGTCTGTCTAGTTGTCCATGACACACAAAGGATTCTTCTCCAGCACCACATTTTGAATGAGTCAATCTTCCTTCAGTCTTGTTTCCTGATCATTCAGCTTTTGCAATCATAGTTGACAACTGAGAATATGAGAGTCTGAACTAGACTTATCTTCATCTGCATTCTGTTGTCCTTACTTTTGAATATTTTGTCTAGAGACTTCATAGCTATCTTGCGCAGTGTCAAATGACATAATACTTCTTGAGTGCTAGTCAAATTAGTGGTCACAAGGGTACCCAAAGGTTAGTACTTTAAACCATCTCAATTTCTTCTCCCTCGAGCTCAAATTTATTGA